>NW_015386121.1:11351-12982 GCF_001527695.2 Protobothrops mucrosquamatus | reverse complement strand
GAAACTTCCTGACAGTTAGAACAATTAACCAGTGGAACAACCTGCCTCCAGAAGTGGTAAATGCTCCAACACTGGAAGTTTTTAAGAAGAGACTGGACAGCCATTTGTCCGAAATGGTATAGGGTTTCCTGCCTGAGCAGGGGGTTGGACTAGATGACCTTCAAGGTCCCTTCCAACTTTACTATTATTATTATTATTACAACAGAGGGAAATGGAAGATTTTGGATTCTTGGCAGACACACAGAGTCCTTCCCAAGGATGGGATAGGCAGATGTTGTTGTTTGATGGTGTTAAAGGCATCATCGCTGTTCCAAGTAAAGCTGCCTTTTGCAATTGACTGATGGTAGTTTGGTCAATGCCGAT
Source organism: Protobothrops mucrosquamatus (assembly GCF_001527695.2). Classification (NCBI taxonomy): domain Eukaryota; kingdom Metazoa; phylum Chordata; class Lepidosauria; order Squamata; family Viperidae; genus Protobothrops; species Protobothrops mucrosquamatus. Next base: position 12,619 of record NW_015386121.1, on the reverse strand, counting down.
GATGTTCAAGTGGTATTTTGGAATTGTACCCAATTCCAATATGACTGTTGATACTACCCTTTTTCTTTTGCTACTGTTTGCCGCTCATTATATTGTGTGATTTTCTCCACTTATTTAAAATAAAATCTTGACTAATATTTTGTAATTTGATTGTGAGAATTTGAAGTGTTTTATTTTGTATTGTAATTTAATTTAGATATTACATATTTTGATATTTGAGCTGTTGCTAAAAAAGTAAATTTTCATCCAAGTTAATAAAGACTTTTCAATCTTAGAAGTGTTTTTAGGCCAGACAATGTCTGTATGAGGTTTAATGGCCCAAGGTTAGTATAGCCTTGGGTATCTATCCCATCATTTTTTGTTCCTTCTATCTTCTCTGAATAAGCAACACAGTCTGAGTTAAATTTTGCATTAATTTTTTTATGTAATGAAACAGTCCATTGATATTCGTAAGCGATAAAACAAGTACGGTATCTTTGGACCCACAAAGATACTTGTTTTTATTGCTTAAGAATATCTTATAGTTATACTTAAGTTTATTGCTTAAGTTCTTATACTTAATACTTCACATGCAGACTCTTCACTCCCACAAGTGTGCATGTTCCCACATGTGTGTATGAGCACAGTTGCACATCTTGATATGACATAATATAGTTAGGCTTAACATGTTGCCTAAAGCTGGACACAGTTGAAAATGCAATAAAGGTGGAAAACTAGTACATTTCAGAAGTCCTCAAAACTTTATCAGAGGAAACTGTCCATTTGATATTTGTCATTTTTCATATAATAGCATAGGAAAAGCACAAGTACACTTTTAATTGCTCTGATTCATTTATTGAATGTTATAAAAAGTTCAGTCAAACGTGTCCTTCTCTTCTCAAAGAAAATCCCCTAAAAAGGGAACAAGGGAATATCCACAGAAGCAGAATGCATCTTGAATGCCTGGAACAGAATGTTCTGGGAAGAGCATACTTTGTTCATAATTGGAGTGAAGACATGCATAATTCGAAACCAGTTTGTCATGATGCGTACAGCAGATCTACAGGATAATTTGTCCCATGTTGCAGGCCACAGGAGAATAACCATGATTTATGTTCAAATAGCTGCAAAGACAAATGAAACGTCATCTTACAGGAATTGCTCTATGTAACACATAGGACTAATTTCCAGTTTTAACATATAAATTGATGGCTGTCTGTAATCCAGAATTTTATTTGTAAGTGTAGACACTAGTTTTTAAAAAAGGCAAAAATAAACTAAAATGATAA
>NW_015386121.1:4677-9781 GCF_001527695.2 Protobothrops mucrosquamatus | reverse complement strand
GCCAAGGAGGTTTCTTTTCTTTTCTTTTCTTTTCTTTTCTTTTCTTTTCTTTTCTTTTCTTTTCTTTTCTTTTCTTTTCTTTTCTTTTCTTTTCTTTTCTTTTCTTTCTTTCTTTCTTTCTTTCTTTCTTTCTTTCTTTCTTTCTTTCTTTCTTTCTTTCTTTCTTTCTTTCTTTCTTTCTTTCTTTCTTTCTTTCTTTAAAGGTTCCTGGCTTCCAAGATTATTGACTGAGGAAATAAAACAGGAAAGGCAACCCAACAACTCGGGTGCGAGATTAGAAGTGGGAAACGAAAGAAGGAAAAGAAGAGAAAGCCCCCGATGCTGCACTGTTATTGTTTTCTTTGGAAGTCCGTTCACGTTTGTCAAGGCTGTCTGGACAGAGTCCAGGGCTTAAGCAAAAAAAGGGAGTTTCTTTTATTGAATCTCATCCAGAGATATCATAACATTGAAAGGCTACTATTACCTAAAGAGTTTCAGATGAAAGCATCCAAGCATGAGGTCTGAAATGTGAGGAGTGCCAATTGTCCTTTGACAACAACCGGAGAGATGTCAGAAACCCATTTTCAAGGCAGAGTGATTGTTTACAAAATCTTACCTGATCCCCTTCTTGGCCACATCTCCTACTTCCAGGCTTATCCACTGATCTAAAGAGTAGGTGCACAATCAGACACCCCGGGGCTGTAAACAGCTTCCTCGGGACTTGGGGCTGGCCACCAAAGACCTCTGGAAGTTGTAACCAAATTGTGACTTTTTTTTCCCCTAACCTGGCAGAGAAGAAAAAGGAAATGAATGCATACATGACCAACCTCACTGGAAAGTCGCACTCTATTTAATTTGGAATGGTGTTTAATAATGCACATGTGGGGCCTGTGTTTGATAAATAATTGTAAATAAAAAAAACTACATACTTTTCGTTAAATATAATTTAATTGAATAAGTGGAAGTGAAAGAGGGAAAATGTGATTTCTTTCTAATAAAGGAGAATATTTGCAGCTCAGGGTTGAAATGAGGGGTCCCTGGTGTTCTCTGAGCTAAGTTGTTGTCTTGCAGATGTTTCATTACCCAAACTTGGTAACATCATCGATGATTTCTTTCTTTTTCTTGTTTTGCAAAACACAGCCTCATTTCAAGAGTTTGAATTTATTTGGAATCAGAGAAAACCTTTCATGAGTTGCATACTCCTTCTATATTAGAAGAATTTTTTAAAAAATTAACCAGACACATCCAGCATATATGTAACAAGGAAGGACAATAATTTAGGACTTTGTTGCAGGAAAACAGAAGATATCTGATGGATATGACTGTTTTAAAATTTATCATTCCAAATAATAATGAGTAATTTTGTATAAGTTTATCAATGTTTGAGTTCGTTGAAACAAGTCAAATTTGTTCTACAAATTATGCTAATTCCCATTTTTCCCCCCAGAAAGACTTATTGTTCAGTAAATACAAAATCATGAAACAAAGAAAATGACATGAAAGTCAGATTAAGGCACAACCTTTTTTACAAAATCACACCCATAATATCTTTTGCCAGCTTTTGATATACAGCACAACTGCTTGTATATCTTTGGATCAATAATAATACAACTAGAAGGAAAAGGAACGGGTGAAGTTATGTATTTGTTATTTTAATTATACTTTATTTATAATTTTAGTTTATTTGTTACTTTATTTTATTCATTTTACTTCCAAGAACTCCTGTTAACATACACAGTGCTTTCTTCTCCAAATCTATCTCCAAAATAAGAACCTTGCTCAAAATGAGCATCAGCAAGAATATTAGATTCCATTACATCAGCAATGGGCACACCATTGGAAGAGCTGAAGGACCTGGATGGAGAAAATATATCTGGGTAGTGATAAGAGTCACCACCAATTTAATGGCACCTAATCAGTCAAGCTTCTATGGTTGAGAAAAGAAATGAACTTTAAGCACTCTATTGCATTTACTCTATAATGGTGCATATCAATAGCTAATAGCTAAAGAGCTGTGGTAACACAGTGGTTAGAATGCAGTACTGCAGACTAACTCACTACTCACTCCAGGAGTTCGATTCTGAGCAGCTCAAGGTTGACTCAGGCTTCCATCCTTCCGAGGTTGGTAAAATGAGGACCCAGATTGTCGGGGGCAATGGGCTGACTCTATAAACCACTTAGAGAGGGCCGTAAAGCACCATAAAGCGGTATATAAGTCTAAGTGCTATTGCTATAAATAAAAAAAATGAATTGGAGAAAGAGAGGTAAAGTAGCAACAGCTGTAGAGAGTTATGTAGGGTCATAACTCTGAAATGCTGTTGTTACATTCAGTCGTCTCCTCACTAAAAGATATAAATATATTTAGGCTGCTTTTTCATCATAGTTTCAGTGAATGCAAGAAGACAAGTGTTAATAGCAACTTTTGAATGCTGAGTTGCAATGCATCTGTGGACTACTGAAATGGCTTTGTTTTATAATTTAAAGACCATAACAAAAGTGAATTTCAGAGAGATATAGCTGCTGTGGGATTTCCTAATCTACCAAGGCAGAAATATATTTCCTACAAACGTTCATATTCTAAGTCTGAATGTGGCAGATGGCTCAAATTGGTATGTTTCTCCTTAATCTTCAACATGTTTACTTAAAAGCAACTTTCACTGATTTTATGGATATATTTTAGATTTGAATTTTGAATTAGAGGAAGTATTTTGATTATGTGCCACCAAGTGACCATTTGGATAGAGTTTATCCAGGTTCGTCTGTCCCCAGCGTGGTCCTCCAGTCTCCTACGTTTGCACCCATTGCTGCTATAATTGAGTCCATCCATTTTTCAGGAAGTGTTTAAGTTTGATTTTTTTAAAAAAGAGGCCATAAGTGACAATCACTGTTTGCACATTAAAGAGAAATTCAATTAAGAAAACACACAGATTCGCTAAAGCCTTGGGCATAATGCCCAGAGGGCCTCCCAAACTCACTGAATGGTGACTGTTCTTCTCAAAGAAAGGAGAATAATTAAACACATGAAGAGAAATCCTCTTGACTGCATTTTGTAAACTGCTTCTGCTTTCAAAGGAAATCAAAATTAGTTTTTGTCTTAGCCCCATCTATTCCTTTGCTTACATTTTGGAGTGCCGCCTTGGCATGCGTCTCAAAGGCCGAGGGCAACCCTCAGCCTGAAAAGAAGGGGAACTCCTGCTCTGTGTTTCCTCTTAAAGTCCCTCAAGGGATTTTGAACGGACCATCAGTTGTCTGCAGCTTTATTTTAGGAAAAAGAAAAGCTCTGTTATTGAAATAGGACCAGATTGAGAAGAATAATGTTCAAGAATCATCTGAAAAAACTGTTAAAGAAATTTGATAAGGAAAGCATAAACAATATTAGATGCAATATATTTTATTAGAAGAGAAACTGTGAGTTCAGGTCCCATGTTAGACTCAAGGCCAGCTGGGTAATCTTGGGTCAGTCCCTCTCTTTCAGTTCCAGGAAGTAGGGAATGGCAAATCAGTTTCAAAAATCTTGCCAAGAAAACTGCAGGTGCTGGCCCAGGCAATCATCAGAAGCCAACACTGAATTGAATATGTATATCTGACTAGAAATGAACCTTTAAAAGAAGGAAACAAGGCAGCAATCCTCTAATGCCCAGGGCATCCCATTTATTTATTTTCCTCTGTCCTCATTTTCCCCCATCAGAATGCTGATCAATATGTGAAGTTTGATTCCACCATTGCTGGCCATGTTCTTGGGGAATTCTAGGATTTGAAGGCCACACATCTTCTGTAGATGGTTCCCAGATTGGAGAAGATCTTTTATAGTCATTAAAATAGCACTCTAAATATTGTAAAGATGCAAACAACTTATTTTAATTTTTTTTACAATATTTTTTAAATTAAAGTTTACAGTTACAGAGATAAAAACTAATACAAATTAAGAAAACTATAAGAGTAAAAAGAAAAAAGTATTGAGAAAAAATGAAAAATTTAAAAATATATAGTTAAAAAAACTATATAAAAATGAGTTCCCCCTTCATCACAAGTACAGTTTCAGTAATTGAATAATCTCTTTTTCTGATATCTTATCTATCTATAAACATATTCTTGAGATGAGGTGAGGCGAGGCGAGGCGAGGTGAGACGAGATGAGACGAGATAAGATAAGATAAGATACCCTTCATTGTCAGTGTGCACACTGGCACACATTAAAAATTAAATTCTGTTGCCTGCTCTCAAAAGTGTACACATACATATCACACATATAAATACACTATATACAATATAGTTATATACCTACACCCTTACTTATAAATACATATCTTAAACCATCTGTCCATCTTAAACCCTCATCATTTGGTCCTAATCCAGAAATAACAACATGTACTGTATATTTTGCTTTTGATCAAATAAACCAACCTTATATACCTTACCTTTGCTTTCAACATTCTTCATCTTTAATCCCTCTAGATCTATAGAGTACCAGAAATTTTTTGCCCAAACTATCATTGTCTCTTTTACTTGTTCTTCTTCCATCTTCCATTTTAGCAGAAATCTATAAAATTTCTTAATCAAATTTTCATCTGTTTTCAAGAGTATTTGATCAAAATCTATCTGTTCTTTATAAAATCCCAGTGTCTTTAGATCTTTCTGATATATTGTTTGGATTTGTAAGTAAGGCCACCATGGATTTGTTTGGATTTGTAAGTAAGGCCACCATGAGATAATAATAATAATAATAATAATAATAATAATAATAATAATAATAATAATAATAATAATAATAATAATAATAATAAGTTCTTGGCCTCCATGACGGCCTTGGACTTGACCCAATTAGTTCATGCCCCGACTCACACGGGGGGACACACACTTGATCTAATTTTTGTCTCTGGCCAGTGGCAGAATGATCTGGAAAAGGGGGAGGTAGTGATAGAGCCCCTGTCATGGTCAGATCATTCACTCCTCAGGTTGGACTTCCGGACCGCTCCCCCCCACCGCAGGGAGGAGGAACCGCTTAGATGGTTCCGCCCCAGGCGCCTGATGGACCCAGAGAGGTTCCAGACGGAGCTTGGGCCATATCCAGCGGACCTAGCTCACGATTCGGTTGAAAGGCAGGCGGCGGCCTGGGAAGAGGCCGC
>NW_015386121.1:0-3327 GCF_001527695.2 Protobothrops mucrosquamatus | reverse complement strand
TTACCCCCCACCGGCCGATACGCTCCCACAGAGAGGGCCTCCTCAGGGTGCCGCCAACCAGACAGTGCCGGTTGGCGACCCCCAGGGGGAGAGCCTTCTCTGTCGGAGCGCCCACCCTCTGGAACGAGCTGCCCCCAGAGATCCGGGTGATTCCGGATCTCCCCTCCTTCCGCCGCGCCCTCAAGACCTGGCTGTTTCAACAGGCAGGACTGGCCTAGGGGTAATTTTAAATTGGTTTTAATTGAATTTTAGTAGTGCGGCCGATTCGAATATTTATTTTTAATTTATCTTAGATTTGTATTTTGTATAATTGTTTTAACTGGCTGTAAGCCGCCCTGAGTCCTCCGGGAGAAGGGCGGGGTATAAATGAAATAAATCTTAAATCTTAAATCTGCCTATCCCAGGTCCTGGGTAAGGACTCAATAGGTAGACAAAATGCCAAATCCAGTCTGAACATCTGGCTGACTGTGCGATGATCCATAATAATAATAATAATAATAAAAAAGTTGGAAGGGACCTTGGAGGTCATCAAGTCCAACCCCCTGCTCAGGCAGGTAACCCTATACCATTTCGGACAAATGGCTGTCCAGTTTCTTCTTAAAAACTTCCAATGTTGGAGCACATGACTGTGGGATTTTGCAAAGAACCATAACTGCCAAGTATCCAAGCACCCAAAATAGGTCACTTGATCATGGGTGGAGGGGGCAGCCATCGGGTCTTCAGAACTGGGTCGTAAGTACCTTTGGGAGGGGGCTTCTGTCATAACTTTGATTGGTCACTAAGCAAATGATCAAGAACTACAGTAAAGAAAAGAAAGGGGCTTGTTCCTTTGAAGGCTTCTTCCGAAAATTCTAAAAACAGTAGTTAAGATTTCATTTGTTATTATAATTACTTTTACTACATTCAGTTATTTATATTGTTGTGGAGTGGGGTGATGTATTGGGGGTTTTTTTTGGTTTATTAATGTCATTTTGGTCATGCAGATTGTGGAGCTGAGCAATATTGAGTGTTACAGGTCTCCAGTCCTGCTTTGTACTGTGGATTGCTTATTTCAGGGTTTATATACAACAGTCCATTATGATGTTAGTTGTCTCACAATTCAAGCCATTTCTTCAACTATTGAAGATTTAAGTTGTTGAATGAAATAAAACTCAATTGCTTATTAGCAGATGCTGCTCTCTACTATCTTCTCAAATAGCTTTGTTTCTAAACTGAAATATGAACTATTTTCATAAAGTCATCTCTAAATATGGACTCACCATTTTCTCTAAGTTGTACTCTTTCTGTGGAGTACAAGTTCTCCATGACTCACTAGTTGTACTCTTTCTGTGGAGTCCTACTCCATGACTCACTTCTCTCCCTGCCCGAAACTTTGTTTCTCCACTCAGAAACTTCTGTCTACATTAAAAACAATAGAGTTGTTTGTCTTCAAAAAAATTATCATGCAATTGTAGATACAGTTTGCATACTAAGCATTTTTGTAATTGATCCTTTTGCCTTTTGCTGTGCATTGCAGAAGATTGTCAACTGCTTCTTCTAATGATCCTGTAAGCAAGGCACCTCAGTGAGTAACTGGGGTCAGATTAGCACTGTCAAAATGTGAATCCCACATGCAAACTCTAATATTATCCCACAATGCATTTTTTGAAGAAAAAGACTTTGTTCAATGCATTATATGCTGAAGGAGGAAAAAGCAGAAAGATTTATTGTTACTAATACATCCAATAACAATACTGTTTGGTGTCATCACAGATTCTCCTCTGCAAGGCCTGAGTGCTATTTTTAGCAAACATAGTTTGACTAGTTTGTGTTTGACTACTGTGTGTTTGACTAGTTTGTGTTTGACTAACAAGGACAGTTCAAAGGGTCCTCTTTACAGTAACTAAAGGATTCAAACTGAGCCTCAAGAACACTTATATTCACATATTTAAATAATAATAATAATAATAATAATAATAATAATAATAATAATAATAATAATAATAATAATAATAATAGATCATCTAGTTAGTTGTTGCAAGAAGATCATACAGACTGACTACAAACAACAGCATGATAAAGTAGCAACAATGGTGCATTGGAAGATCTGCAAGAAATATTATTTGCCTTCAAGAAAGAACTAGTGGAACCAAAAATTAGACAGTGTAATAGAATATGAGGAGGCTAAAGTGTTCTGGGACTTAGTAAACAACAACATCTACCTATCCTAGGTCCTTAGAAAGGACTTGATAGGTGGATAACAATACCAAATCCAGTCTAAACATCTGGGTAACAGTGCAACGAACCGTAATATAATCAGCACCGTGTTTTTATTCACCAAAATATAATATAGGATAAAAATCAACACAAAGAATCACATCTTGACCATGGAAATCTGAATTCCAGGCAGGAATCTGGGAATTATCCAAATACTGTTGTAAGGTATAACATATGCCCAAGCAGAGCTGTAGGAATAGTTGTTGTTTTAAATCCACAGTTTATACAACAGAAATATTTAGTTCTTATAAAAATTAGTATCATCTGTTTGTTATTTCATCTAAAGCACGGGTGTCAAACTCGCCATGTCACGTGACATGTTGTGATGTATCGTGACTGTTTTTGAATTGCCGCAGCTGGGGTGGGTGTGGCCTCCATATGATGCAACCGGCCTGCAGGCCGGCAGTTTGACACCCCTGATCTAAAGCATCAATAGGTATGATATTGCAAGACTTTTTTTCCCCAATACTCTACCCCTTTTAATAATTAGATCTCTATATTTTGCATTTTTTCCAATTCTTTTTCCTTGATTATGTTATCCCTAGATATTGTCACATTCATATCAATTTGTTTTCATTTTAATTATTATAGTATTATGTGTGTTGTATTCTAAGTGGCAATCATTTTGTATGAGAAAATCTCATAACAAGCTTCATCTTTCCCTAATAAGATACTAAGAAACATATCTGGACTTAAAAGTGAATTTAACCAGACTCTTTCTGCTTAGCATATGCACACAGAACCTTAATGTGGCATATGGTGTTTGTCATGTTCACACTTTACAACTTTAGGTATATCTTCCTTTTAAAAAAGTGTATTGTGTGTTAGATTTAGAGAGGATGTTAATTTTCCTACAGACTATCAGGCAGGCATTGTGGCAAAGCAAATCTAATATTGAATGTCAATTAAATACACTGAATATAGCTACTATAATTCAGCAGAACAAGTTAATGTTCACCTAAATTAAGTCAGCTGAAATTTAGACTGAAAGGGGACCTAACTGAGCAAACACTTGTAGGATGGCTTTTTTAATTCAACTAACAGCTTGAATCTAATCCATTGTAGTGTAGG
>NW_015386120.1:145120-196732 GCF_001527695.2 Protobothrops mucrosquamatus | reverse complement strand
ATGGTCGGAAGGGCATTTTCTAAAATTCACATACATTACAGAAATCCCTGAACTTCAAGTTTAAATATATGTATCAACATTAAAAAGTTAGGTTCCTTGGTTTTAAAACAGGTTAGTCTATAGATACAAAAGAACAAAATGCTGACAAATAATAGCCAAAAGGGGTGGGAGGACAGTTTAAATTCACAGCTGTATTTTCCATTTACAGTAGAAGAACCATGAAAGAATGAACATAAACGATCTTAGGTTACCATAGCAATATTACTTCCCCACACAACTCAACACCACATTTTAATCCCTTAGGATATTGTGTGTTTTTTAAGTGTCTGAGCACAACAAATGTTGGCCCACATTCCCAGCAAAGCCACAAATAGTCTGAAGGTCAGCAATAAGCAAGGGTTGCTTTCAATTAGAAAGCCTGTTATGATGGAAGATTGCCAGAAAATATATAGCTTAGCATAGTACGTTCAAAAACTAGAAAAGAATGCACATTTTCCATTTTGACCTGGTAAGCATTCAGCTATGCTTACTGTAGGGGAAGGGAAGAAGAAAAGGAAAGGAAATTTAGTTTGGTGGCCCTTATACAGACGGAGTCATGAAAAGAAAGGATTATACTGAATAGAATCCAAAATTATTTTAAGTAATACAGTCAATCAAAATACATCTTCTGAATGACCTAAGGTTCCATCATTCCTCCGTACCTATTAGGTTAGCCATTTCTTTAATGATTCCCCAAAAATATGGCTCTTCAAGCAACTATAATCTATCTTCTTGGCACGTGTTTCAACCAGTTGAACTAAACAACTGCATTTTCCACTTCTTGTGAACAACAGCTGCTCCCTGGACTGAGGGAGGTAATCCAGTTTGGTCTAGTAGTGGCTAAGGCACCAGGCTAGAAACCAAGAGACTCAAGTTCAAGTTCTGCCTTAGCCAGGAAAGCCAGCTGGCAGACTTTGGGCCATTCACTCACTCTCAGCCCAACCCATCTCACAGGATTGTTGTCGTGGAGAAAATAGGAGGAGGAAGTTGTGTTGAATATGTTTGCTGCCTTGAGTTATTTGTAAAAATAATAAAGGTGGGATATAAAGAAAATAAAATAATCCTTAGAAAATCAGGAAAACCTGATTTTACCCCAGTAAACATGCTCAGTGTTTCTCTACCCTGGAAACTTTAAGAAGTATGGACTTCAACTCCCAGAATCCCCTGACTGGCTGGGGAATTCTGGGAATTAAAGTCCAAACTTTTTAAAGCTAAGGTTGGAAACACTGATTTAAGGGTTTTCGTTAGTGAGCTTATATTTATACGATGCCTAAAACATATACCTTATTCTCTCTCAAGAGGTAACTGGGAAATTTGCTAGAAGGAGAATTGTATGAAACAGTTGGAGGTTTTATTACAGGTAAATATCCATCTGGGATAGTCATTTTTAGGAATGTGGGACAGAAGGCTTTGCTTAACCATCACTATTTTCTAGGTCTCAGGAGATGTATATTTAAAATATACAGATATGGTTGTTTAGAACAACATGTGGTCTAAACAGAGTTTCTTAACATTAAAAAAAAATAGACACGTCTATTCCCTGACTTCCAGATGCAATTTGTTTGACGTTGACATCTTTCATTTTTGCAACAAAAACAGAAGACCGTTCCCATGGTACTATTCTTTGCCACGCTCAATAAAATAAGCCTCATGTAGGAATTGAATCTGAACTATAGATGCCTAATTATAGAAAACAGATGTTAACTACAAAATTAATTGAAACATTTGTCAGGTTTTTAAATCTGATTGGTTCTGTTACTGAAGATGCACAAAAGCTGGACCTTTCTCTACAAAAGTTTTCCTAATAAAACTCTTGTTTAGTTTGCTTGCTCAAAGAAAAAAAAAACACTGGTTAACTTTTTACACAGGCAACTTTTGCCTCTTGAGTAGCTTGTCAGAGTGACCACCTGGTGCAATAAGCTCATGATTTGTGGGGCAAAACTAATTCCAAAATGAAAGTGACTTTTCCTTAGAAAACTACTTCAAAGGTTTTTATTATTATTATTTAAAAGGCTCAAATTAAAATCCCGTTTACAGGTAGTTCTCATCTACTTACAACCATTCGTTTAGCGACTGTTTGAAATTACAACAGCACTGAAAAAGTAACATATGACCGGTCCTTGCACTTACGACTATCGCAACATCCCCATAGCCATGTGATCAAAATTTATGATGTATTTATGATGGCATGTTTTTTGTGATGGTTGTCGCATCCTCAGGTCATGTGATCATCATTTGCAACCTTCTCAGTCAACTTCCAACAATCAAAATCAATGGGGGAAGTTGGATTTGCTTAATGACTGCCTGATTCACTTAACAACCAACACAGTGGTGGGATGGGCAGAACCGGTAGCTAATTTTTTGTTGCCCAGGCCCAAAATGGACTTCCGGAAGCGGCATCCACACAGAGAACTGGTTGTTTACATATTTGAATCACACTACTGAACCAGCCCAAAAGGGAACAAAACGACCCAACCACCTCTCCACCAGCAATCAGCACCCAGATCTGTGTAGATTAACCCCAAGGTCAACATCAGACCAACAATCAAGTAAACAATACCCCAGTCAAGAAACTGCCAAAGAAGCCAGCAGCAAATAGTCCAACCAAAGATTCTCTAAGACGGGGGTGTCAAGCTCGTCACGTCACATGACATGTCGCGACATGTCGCAACCTTTTCCCCATTGCCGGAGCTGGGGTGGGCACAGTTTCGGCATGACGCATCCACCCCACGGGCCGGCAGTTTGACACCTCTACTCTAAGACCATCCCCATCAACACTGACAGGCAAGACATCAGAACATAAACTGACAGCAAGCAATACTTGTTACTACTACTGATGATGTTACCTAGTTCAGATAATGACACGTCTGCAAGAAAACAAGCAAGCTCAGAGAGCACCAAGGGCCACTCACTTAACAACTGCAGTGATTTGTTTAATAACCACGGCAAGAAAGGTCACACCTCACTTAATCGCCTTGCTTAGCAATGGAGATTCTGATCCTAATTGCAAAATAATGTCTGGAAAGTACCAGACTGGGGAAATCTGTTCTAGTGTAAACCATTGCCAACATCCCATATGGACATCGTATTATTTACTGCTTGCCATGGAAAGTTATCTTCCAATTTGTTTTGAAATACTGACACTGCCTGTACGAAGTGTGAATAACCTGATTGTCATGTTGACACTGAGCTCCAAAATAAAACTGGAGAGTAAGAAAAGAATAAGCAATTGCTTTGGCTATTTAGTACAGATCAGACTATAACTTACTGTACAAGATGAATTCATCTCCTATAATTGGCATGATTTGGGCTGAAATCTTCAAATGTTTTGAAGCCGACACTGGAGTCATGGAGAGAATTTTAAGTTTAATAATAATAATAATAATAAAGTTGAAAGGGACCTTGGAGGTCATCTAGTCCAACCCCCTGCTCAGGCAGGAAATCCTATACCATTTCAGACAAATGGCTGTCCAGTCTCTTCTTAAAAACGTGGAGCATTCACAACTTCTGGAGGCAGGTTGTTCCACTGATTAATTGTTCTAACTGTCAGGAAATTTCTCCTAAGTTCTAGGTTGCTTCTTCTCTTTAGTTAGTTTCCATCCGTTGCTTCTTGTCCTGCCTTCAGGCGCTTTGGAGAATAGCTTGACTCCCTCTTCTTTGTGGCAGCCCCTGAGATGTTGGAACACTGCTATCATGTCCCCCCTCGTCCTTCACTTCATTAAACTAGACATACCCAATTCCAGCAACCGTTCCTTATATGTTTTAGCCTCCAATCTCCTAATCATTTTTGTTGCTCTTCTCTGTAATTGGCATGATTTGGGCTGAAATCTTCAAATGTTTTGCAATGGAGTCACAGAGAGCATTTTAAGTTTGTTATAGCAGTCCACTGAACCTTCTGTAAGAACCTCCATGCATCAGAGCAGCTTTAGTTTGGCTATTTGATGAGTAAAACATCGAAAACTAGCAGTACCCTTCTGCAATTAGGCTGCTAACCCTACTTGCTCAAGTTCAGATTGCTACTCCTATGCTTAATACCATCCAAACTTGTATCAGCTGCTGGAATCACCTCTAAAAGGACTGAAAGGAAATGATCTCCGTGCTTTCCTACACAGGCTTAGTCTGAAGGTCAAAACCCAGTAACCTTTCTGAAGTTAACCAAGCTACACAAAAAAAAATTGGGTGGCAATGTCAATTCTGCTGCTTTGCATTCCATGTGGGAGATACAAGAGATAAAAATGGATTGAGCCTCCTCCAACCCAATACTCTACAAATGTCTAGTGCCCCCAGTTCCTTTGACATTTGCATTTCCCTCTAAATCTGCAGAGTGCTACGTTAGTCCTGGCCGCAAACCTCAAACCATAATGGCTGTTTTCTCACCTGTAAACTAATTTTCAAAAGGCAGAGGTATGGAGACTAGTCTTAATCCTAATTAAGGAAGTCTTACTAAGGCAAGGAAGTTGGAAATTACTCCTAAATGGCTCAATTACAGATTTATTGTTGTAAGAGCATGGGCAGAGAGGTTTTCATTGGAACAGAAAGCCCATTGCTGGAGGATCCTATCTCCAGACAGTGTATATATAGGTAGTTCTCAACTTACAACCATTCATTTAGTGACCATTTGAAGTTACAACATTACTGCAAAAAGTGACTTATGACCGTTTTTCACACTTACAACCGTTGCAGCAATTCCATAGTCACGTGACCAAATTCGGATGCTTGGCAACTGGCCTGGTGTCTGACAAGCAAAGTCAGTGAGGGAAGCCAGATTTGCTTAATGGTCACGTGATTTGCTTAACAACTGCAATGGTTTGCTTAACAACTTTGGCAAAACAGTTCGTAAAATGGGTCAGAACTCACTATAACAACGGAAAATTTCAGCTCAATTGCAGTTCTCAGTCGAGCAACTACCTGTAAAGAGAGCCATATAAGTTGCATGTCTGTATCCTTTACATTGTAGATTCTATATTTATAAAATGACCTGAATATGTAAAGCAGGGGTCTTCAATCTTGGCCCTTTTATGACTTGTGGACTTCAACTCCCAGAATTCCTCAGTCAGCTTGCCTGGCTGAGGAATTCTGGGAGTTGAAGTCCTCAAGTCATAAAAGGGCCAAGTTTGAAGACCCATCATCAGATGGAGGGAGATCAGCAACAACATCCACCTTCCAGCCCATCCTAGAATATGTACAATAGTATAATTCCCATAATTCATGAAGATACTGGTACAACAGTTTTGTATTGCCGTTGCATGCTCTTCCTCCCAAACAGTGCCTTTCCACAAACAAAAAGGAAATCCTAACTATTAAAAACACAGCTTAGCTTGTAATTATCTCTCAACGATTCCTCTGGGGATTGGTACTGAAATCATGCAAATAAATTTTTCCTGTTTGGGGATGCGACTCCCTCCAACAAAAACTGGTTTTTCAAACTTATCAAGGAAGTCAGATCTTTGAAAAACAAGCCCGGTAAAGAATAAACCAACACATTTTCTTTCCATCTTCCTAGGTTTTTGTTTTCTTTAGACATCACTGTAATATCAATTTCAGTTCTCTCTGTTGCTCTTACCTCCTTAGCAATTAAGCACATGGAAAGAAAAATGTGCCCCTTTTTCTACCCCTCTTTGGTTAAAATACCTTTTTTAAAATGTAATTTACATTTTACTGAAATTTCTGTTGCATCCAAATGGAAACATTTATACACTGTTTCTATATATTAAATTACAAAAAATATGCAGGCATTCCTTGACTTACAACAATTCATTTACTGACCGTTCAAAGCTACAATGGCAATGAAAAAAGTGACTTATGACCATTTTTCACACTTATGACCACTGCGGCATGTGATCAAAATTCAGACGCTTGGCAACTGATTCATATTTATGACAGTGTCATGTGATCACCTTTTGGGATTTTCTGACAAGCAAAGTCAATGGGGAAGCCAGATTCACTTAACAACCATGTTGTTAACAAACTGCAGTGATTCACTTAACAAATGTGGCAAGAAAGAAAGGCAAAACTCACTTAACAAATGTCTCGCTTAGCAACCAAAATGTTGGGCTCAATTGTTGTAACTTGAGGACTATCTGTAATTTCAAGCGTAGTTCACTTAATAATTTGTTAACTCAGCAGCCAGTTGTTCTTATTTAATTAGCTGAGGAGTTTGTGAGCATTTTTAAAATAATTGCAAACTATTCCTTCCAGAAAACTGTTATTGTTTAAATAAGTAGAATCATCAGTTGGTGACAAAAAAAACCTTTTGGAAATATTTCTTGTTCAGTGTCTGTTCTTCATCACATAAGGAAAGAAACTGCTTCAGTTAAACCACAGCATATCTTTACTGCAAAATACAAATAATTAGAAAAAAAGCCCCAAATGGGGTAATTTTTAAACTATAAATTTTACTTAAGGCTACGCACCTATCAAAGAGTTAAACTGCACATCAAATAATAAAATAAACACCAACAATAAAAACATTAAAATAAGCTATGTTCATAATCAAGAAATGCATTGCTGGTTATAAAACAATATTTCTTCCAGTATATTCTCTAATGAGCATGTTGTTATATTTACTTTCTTAAATCACAAAATAAGAAACAATTAGCTACTTACCCATCCATTCATCCTGTAAATTTATATTAGAAACAGAAAAGCTTAAGAAAATTTGACCAATAGTCCCTAACTCTTCTTCTTTGCCCCACTGTTGGAAAAGTACACAAACAACAATTGTATGTGCAAAAAGACCATTGCTGAAGATCAAAAGCAGAATAACTGTGAAAGATTGTAAACCGTCTTCCCAAAGCAACTAGGAAAACAGGGAAGCAGAGACCCTGTTTGCCAGACATAGCAGTCAATCTATTGGAGAGAGATTGGCTGAGCCAGGGGGAGGAGTCAAACGGGGAATTAGTCTGGAATTCCTACATGGACAAAATGTGACCCCTCTTTCAAAGCCGATGAACCTTATCCAGTCTTACCCATATGTAAACCGTCAGTCCCGTGTATAGGTTTGAGCAATAAAGCAGCAAATTGAACTGGTCTAGCTTAAAGGGCTGACATTCGAGCAAACCATGCATGATCTATATAGGCTTGATTTTTATGCTTCCCAGGATTGTATAAAAATTCTTGCCTAAGTCCCTATCATGACAGACCTGTCCAGAACTGCCAAGGCTGATGCTGCCGACTCCTGCTAGGCCTCCTCCAAAGCTTTTGCAAAAATGAAAGAAACTAGTTCAATGTACTTATACTGGAAAATATAAATTATGCTCTACATGATGCATATTAATCCAATTATCCTACCTAGAGAGTCCCAAATTAAGGTCTGAAAAAACTTGTCTTTGGTTATCTAATCACTTTACAACTTCCTAGGGCAGGGGTAGGCAATCTTGGCTCTTTTATGACTCGTGGACTTCAACTCCCAGAATTCCTGAGTCTGGGAGTTGAAGTCCACGAGTCATAAAAGAGCCAAGGTTGCCTACCCCTGTCCTAGGGATTCGGAATATCCATTTCTTTCACAGGACATCTCAAATAGAAAACAATGATAACACTGATAAAATTCCTGAACATTTTTAATATCCATTTATTGCCTGCTTAAATTTAATAACAGAACGGAATACAATTAATTAGCATTTAACACAGCTATTTCAGAAAAGGGTTTTTGAAAAGTTGCAGCCCAGTTCTACAGAAATAGGTCCGTCTAAGTTTGGCACAGCCACAATTGAGCCCAAAATTTGTGAGAAATTTGTTAAATGAATTTTGCCCCCGTTATACGATTTTTCTTGCACAGTTGTTAAGTGAATCCCTGCAGTCGTTAAGTTAATCACACGGTTGTTAAGTGAATTTAGCCTCTCCACTGACTTTGTCAGAAGATCGCAAAACTTGATCACATGACACGAGCATACTGCAACCGTCATAAATACGAGACAGTTGCCAAGCATTAAAATTTTGATCACATCATCATGAGGATGCTGAAAAGGGTCATGACTATGAAAAACGGTCGTAAGTCATATTTTTCAGTGCCGCTGTAATTTTGAACGGTCACCAAACGAACTGTTGTAAGTCAAGGACTACTTGTACATTTGTTTCCCTATATGCACACTCTTTCTGTTGTGGTTCTGCCAAATTAATTCTCCAAATATTACTCCCTATTTGTACACATTGCACCCACAGAAGAACGATCAATTATCCATAAAAGAGTCAAGCACATTGCTGAAAACACTAATTCAATGGAGCTATTTTTTTAAAGGAAATAGTTATCATAATAAAATACTGAAACTGCTCTGTTAACATTCCCAAGTTTTCAAATGAGGTTCTTTTTCTATAGCTACTAGATAAAACTTGAAGGAATATCTCATGGTGACCTTGCCATGAATTAATAACACAGGTGCGGTTTCATCTCTCTCCATTAAAGAGTTAGATGTAATGGTCTTTCAACACACATCAAAACAGGCAACATCCAATCTTGGGGAAAGTAATTTCNTTCTTCAGAACATGTACTTTAGAATAACAAGAACGTATCTTTTGTTACAACGGGCACAATGGCTCAACTTTTTTAGCACCAGCAATAGTTCAATATTGTAGTCAATTAATCTTAACCTGTAACTGAACAGTCTGCTGGTTTTTACTAAAAAACTTAACATTATAAATAAATCCCATAGATCCTAACAGTTCTCTATTTGTACTACCAAACCTAATTGAACATACTCTATTTCCTAATAAGAGTACATCGTTGTTTTAAGTATTCCTTATATTGCAAATACTTTTATACATCATTATTAAATCTCAGAAAGTTTTTTTTAAGGACTTCTCTAGTATGCAGCATCGGTACAATCTCCTGCACAGATAAGTTCAAATGGGGAATCCTGCTGACAATTTTTTTTCTCCCCCCTCCCCCCCTTTTTTAAAAAAGATTAAGCTAAACAGAATAAGGAGCAAGAAAAATGAAAATGCACAAAAGTATACCCCAACAAGAAAAAGCAACAAGAAAAACACAAGTTGAGAGTATGAACAACATACTATAATTGTATAGCAAACTACAAAAGTGGCAAAATCAATATTTCATATTTCTACATATCTTATTTAATACTTCTATATAAGTATTCTGTTCTGGTTGCTATAACTAAAAAAAACTGTAACCAAATCTAATTAAGAGAATATTTAATTCACTAGCTCCCCAACCAGTTGATAATACACCAACAAAAACTTTATCTTAATAATGACATGAACAGACTTGATTTGATTTCGATGGTGCCTGACTCCAAGTGACTCTGGGCAGTTCACAAAGAACAACAACATAAAAAACAAAAAGAAAATAGGAATGCAATAAAAATTAATCCAAAGAGAATTGCAGGGTAATTACAGGAAGGCAATCTGGACCTCATACCAAATGTTACAATGCCTCAAACAAGGGATTCATTCACCTTACCCCAAAGGCCTGGAAAAACAGCTAAATTTTGAAGGCATTCCATATCAGGATGGTAGCCATGTAGATCTCAAAGGGGGACTTAATTCCAGAGGGCAGGCACTGCTAAGAGTTTGGCACATTTTGTGGGTCTGAAACAATGGCACTGTTAATTCAAGGGAACCCAGTTCGTGCCTACTATCAGATCATGTCAGCCAAACAGAAAACATGGGATACGGAGGACACCCAAATCACCTTAATGTGGGTTAAGTGTGACTTTTATTCATTATGAATGGAAACAGGTTTAAACAGAGATGAATTATAACCAAAGCCCTTTTTCATAACTGTGCGTAAAATAAGAGAACTGCTTGCATGACATTGTTGAGGTTTAAAATTCCATAAGATTACCACAGAGATTACAAAATTGGTTGTTTTCAAAGTCTACTTAATTTGACATCCATTGAATTCCACAAATGAATTTTAGAAGCAGCGCAAGATATAAAAGAAAGAGGATTATAAAAAAAGATTTATACAAGAGCAAAAACATGGCATAGAGCAGGTAGACACAGCATTAACGTTATTCCCCAAATCCACTCATATACTAATTTTACTGATGAAGCTCTTCTTTTTATTGGTTCAATTCTACCATTTTGACCCTTATTATTACAAGGGATGGGGTAAACTGGCACGCAGTACAATAATTCTACCTCTTTTTACAGCTGTTCCCCCCAAAAAACTACTCATATTGAACAAAAGAAATGGTTGCCCAGAGCATATGATATAGAGAATATAGGAGATATTTCATTTAATGGGGGGGGGGAACCTATAAAAATGTAGATAAAATAAGATTAGGTTCAGATCATGTCTAAGATACCATGACATCTAGCCAGGCACAATTCTTACAGAGTTTCCACTCATGGAGAATAACATTACAGGTAGGGTCCTAGAGCCATGTATTCTTTCTCTTTGTTATTCATAAACAGAATTCAAATCACAGATGTTGAATAACTATGTTCTGTGCCTAATCGTATAGAAAAGGAAGGTGCTTACAAAGCAGAGATCTTCTCCTAATAAGTTTTGGGAAGTGGTAGATAGAAACAATCGTTATTTGAACAATGGGTAAAATTTGCCAGAAAATTTTGATTTAGAAATACAGACATTAAGAAGGAGTAATGGTAATGTTTCTGCTTCAGTCCTCCTTTGCTTGTCTCTAGGAACAGAAAAGAGAAGTTATCAGGGGATGCAGTATCTTGGCCCATTGTAGTTACAGACTGCTACAGATACTAGAGCTCTATCTTCAGAGTATCGACTCCTATTCTCTCCAGCCTTGAACATACTACCACAAACAAAACCTGTAAATTAGAAAAGGGATACTGCAGCAAATACTGTGTTGAGTCTTGGGTGCCTCTGAATGAGGATCTTCTGGACACGTATATCTAAAAACATTTCCCTTGGCACTCAGTGGCTCGTCTCTCCAGCCGCATACATTTTGCTTTTTTTTTAAGTTTAAAAATTAAATGAAGAATTGGAATGCTGCAGAGCACAAGCACAAACTTCTAGCGTCACCTTTACTCCCAGTAATTCCTTTGGATGTCTTGTAGGTGCCATTTGTTTCCTTAGATATTATGAACAATGGATTGATTCCTTAGACAAGAGTTCCCCAACTTTTCCAGCTTTGCGGATTGGCGGGGGGGGGGGAGAGGAGAGGGGATGGTTCCACACAAGTGGTCAGCAAGCACGCACAAGTGCAGCTCCATTTGCAGGAGTGGCAGGAATGCATGTCTGCCACTCGTGCAAATGGAGCATGCATGCATGCACTCGCCTGGTGCTTGCACAAGTATGGATGTGTGCATGCATGCAGCTTCTATGGTCCATTTCCAAATAGCTCAGGGCCCAGTAGTTGGGGGTTGATGATCTCTGCGTTAGACTTTAAAAACAGCTGTAGTCCAGTGCTTTTACTGCTCATCTATCTAGGGCAGGGGTAGGCAACCTTAGCTCTTTTATGACTCGTGGACTTCAACTCCCAGAATTCCTGAGTCAGCTATGCTGACTCAGGAATTCTGGGAGTTGAAGTCCACGAGTCATAAAAGAGCCAAGGTTGCCTACCCCTGATCTAGGGGAAGGCAAGGGGAGAGAAATGGAAGAAAGCATCCCATAATGTCACAAATATAATTAGTAGCATCCTCAAAGTTCATACCATGATAAATAGGTGGCCTATAACCAGCCCCACTCACCTTGGCAGCCATTTTGTAAAAGTACTTGTGATACACATTCAAAATGTTACATGTGCTTACAAGTTGAGAAAGCTGCCATCTCATCACAAGGACCTTTAACAGAATTAAATGCAGAGATCCTGCTTTCTAGACAGTTCATTGCTCTAAAATACACATATACAGCATATATAAGCCAAGCAAAATTTATTCCTGGCGCACAAAATATTTGTGTAAGGTTTATTTGCAACATTTCAACCAAAAGAAGAAACCAGAGAATCGGTTACGCCTTCTTGTATGCAGAAGACTGAACAACTTCATTAAATGGTTCAGAGCTCTGAATCCTTTCATTAGGATTCTTTCTCTTTTGAATCATATCCATAAAGCCAGAATTTGTCTGAGATTCTTGTTTGGATTTATTTGTATGGTTTTCATGCAGGCCTCCTTTTAAGATCTGGTTAACCTGAGAGAGGGATTAAGGTGTCAAGGCTGCATTATTCAAACTGATAGGGATGCACTGGGTGATTTTAGACTTAGACTTGAAAATATACATGTGGATTCCAATTAAGCTATGAAACTTAGGGAGCCAGCACAAAGTCATTGTATACTGTATTTGCCTACCCTATAAGTCAGGATTAAAATGTGAGTAAAATGGGAGAAGGATAGATAGACAGAACTGAGGAATTAAGACAGCAGAATAAAACAGATCAGTATTGCCAATAATCAACATATTGTTCTATTAATCATCTGTAAATGGCTTTGAATATATTGTTTTAATTTATGACCTAATTTTTAGTTTAAAGATAGTGTTGACAGGCAATGTGCTGGTCATTTCCCCAATTATATGGCAGTTACTTTTTCTTAAGCCCCTGAATCCTTTCTACAATATAACAGTATTGCAAAGGTTGTAAGCAGAAGTGTAATTACTGTAATTGACCAGCCATATAATAAAAATGTTTTGAATTTTACTAACCGTAACAAAACCGATGGCTCTGGAAGGTTCTGTCAAAAGTATTTTATTTTATTGGCCACTGGTTTTTCTCTGGTCAAATCCTTCACAATGAATGGTTATAAATAAGAGATCTCAAAAGAGAGAGCCAGTTTAGTCACAACTACAATTACGGCTACAAAGGAAAATTAAATGAAGGGAAAAGAAATATTTCTGGCATTCACCCAAAAGACAATTGATGTTGGGGAGTGTCCAATTCAATCAACAGTAAATGCATGCGCCTTTTAAATAATATAACATTTCAAGATTGAACAGGAACAAACATACACACATAGTTCACAATTCTTTGCTACTTTAAGTTAGTACCCAACAGGATGATTTCCAACGCAATGCTTTAAAGTTTAATTTGAAGGGGAAAGCATCCTAGAAAATCCGCTAATAATTCTTCAGATCACTCTTAGCAGAGACTTTTATTCACAAACAGCCAGTAAATTCCAATCAGAGTCTTTATTACGAAGCTTAAGATTAGCTGGAAGGGAGATCGCTTTCGTACTTCAGCAAAGAGCAATTTTTAGCATTCCTATCTGTCGAGCAATTGTTGAGGCACAAATCTATTAATGCAAATACACAAAAACACATGGCATTTGCAACCATTGAGTTCTTTCATTGCTCATTAATACAGAGAAGAGGTCACATGTAAAAGCCCCATTAAAATGGCAACATCTCTAGTACAGTATGATGTGAGAAGTGCTTTGCTGCTATCCTCAAGATCTGACTGAATTAGCTTTCTGCTTCAACTGGAAGCCACTCAGCTTGCATTTATTTGGTTCCAAAACATGCAATACTTCAATGTTTTTTTCCCCCCCAATCTAAAGTCCCGATATAGCTTGGTGCAAAATTGTATGTAATTCAAAAAAGACAGATACCTCAGTCCCTGAAAACAGTCCAGCATCTCTCTGAACTACCCATTCTAATGTTAAAATGGAAAATGTTTTCCTACTTAATGAGTCAAGCTTTGTGAAGGCAATTAAAGGAAAAAGGGAAGGAAGAAAAGCATATACTTTTCTCTAGGACAGTGATGGCGAACCTTTTAGAGACCGAGTGCCCAAACTGCAACCCAAAACTCACTTATGTATCATTGGGTGCCGGGTGGGAGTGGCCCATTGGGTGGGCGTGGCCCATTGGGTAGGCGTGGCTGTGGTGGTAACAGCAGACTGGGTGGGACTAAAAAGTTCCAATCAATCAATTCCAGCTTTGCGAGATTTTTTTTCCCGCGAGAAGTTGAAATTGACTGATTGAACCTTTTTTTTTTTTGCACACGGCTGCAGAGGCCTAAAGTGAAAAGGTTTTATAAAATCCAGCTGAAGGCCTAGGACTGGGGCGACGGCGCGCATGCCCACAGAGAGGGCTCTGCGTGCCACCTGTGGCACACGTGCCATAGGTTCACCACCATGGCTCTAGGAATTGATCTAAAGCAAAGCTTCTTCGACACTTTCATAATTTAAAGAAGAATTCCATAAGTGCAGTCATTACCCATCTAAAAAGGGCAAGATTAAGGGAAACTGAATTTAGGAAACAATCCCGATCCTGATGCCATTGGACAGTTGTCATTAACCTGAGAGAAATCTGGACAGCTTCACTGTGTAATCTTCTACCACAAATAATATATCTGCTTCTATTTTTCATCTACAGGTAGCCCTCAACTTACGACTACAATTGGGACAAGAATTTCCATTGCTAAGCAAGATGGTGGTTAAGTGAGTTATGCCCAATTTTGTAAACTTTTTCTGCCATGGTTGTTAAGCGAATTATGTGATCATTTAAGGAAAGACATCTTCTCCATTTAACTTTGCTTATGGGAAGCTGGTTGGGAAGGTAACAAATGATGATCATATTACTGCTGCTATCGTCGTAAAGTTCACAAGTGCCTGAATTCTGATCATGAGACCAAGGGTATTGTAGAACGGTTGTAAGTGTGAGGACAAGTCTCAAGTCACTCTTTTTCTAGTGCCACTCTAACTTAATTAGTACTAAATAAACGTTGGAAATCGAAGACTATCCTATATGGTGAAAATGAATGAGCAACTATACGCTATTTATATGGAATTTGGTGGCCTAGATGGAGCTTATGCAAACACCAGAGCTGACATTTCTAGAACCTAGTCAGAATCAGAGATAATAGCTTTTTCCTATTGTTGGTACAAATGCTTTTTCACAGCCGTGAACTGCTGACAGAATATTGTAACACAAATGAGATATTCCACTTAGAAAGTGATCAACAAACAGCATGGGGCATGGAGGCTTAAAAGACTGGCGTGATGATTGTACATACCTAAATAAATGACAGCTTGTTAAATACTGGCTTCTGGGTAGGGAATATGCATACCTATCAATTCCTTCTGCAGACAATCCAGCTGTTTAGGTTACACACGAAATGGTGTAAAAAAATAAAACCCCAAGTGTTTTGCTTCGAAATGAAGCATCTGCTGTCGGAAAAACAATTGCTGTCATGATGTGCCCATTAAAAAATGCTATTGAACTCCCACAGTTCTTGCAAACAATAAACTTTTCCACTGGAATATATCTGCATGTGCCAACACTGTTGTTTAATACTACTCAAGGTTTTGATTATATAGATAAAAGGCATGAAGTGCACAGATGCCAGATGCTTTTTCTTTAAAATAAGCTTTTGGGGTAAGTTTTCTTTTACAGATATTAATTTTTAAAACTTTCTATGCACCTATTTAGGACATTTTTTTCAATAGTAAAACATACACTATGTGGATATTATTGGTTTGATTTATTTGAAGGCATTTTTTTTCTGCCACAGAAAATCTTGATTTATTAAATCTTGGATACTCAAATATTGTTTAATGATAATTCATCCTGAAAATCAGTTAGGCATTAGGATAGAAACTGGAAGATCAAGAGTAAAATGTGTCTATTGATGGTTGATTTTTCTGAATACCAGGATTCCAGGATTTCCCTAGTCTTTTAGGATTAAACTTGATGAAGGATGCTATTTGCTCAACCAGTTGAAACTCTGGTTGAGTCTGTCCATATATTGTGAGATTAAGGAATTTTCATCATACTTTCTGGCTGCTAGTTGGTGTTGATGGATGCACTCAGCTAGTTTTCTGTTTGTTTTGTCCTACACAGTGGCTGTTTCAGTCCTCACACTTTATGTTGTAGATGACTTTTATTTTTTCTTCTTGGGTAACTGGGTTTTTTTATTTACTTAGATTTAATTGGTTTGTGTCCTACAATGATGCCATACATGTGTCTGTAATAGTCTGTTAACTGTTTCTGAGATGTTTTTGATTAGAAGTTTTTGATATGGTTTTAACGGCTAGATACGTAAAAACCACATTTACAAACCATTCAAAAGAGGGAATTAAAAAAAAAAAACCTAAGAAGGAAACAAGAAGACTAGAAGATATCCTCTCCTGTAGCCAAATGCACAAATAAGCAGGGATTAACACCAGACAAACAATCAACTAGCAAACAATACCCATACCCAGGAACTACCAAGGAGCCCACCACACCCCCATCAACACTGGCAGGGCAAGCTACTGTATCTAAGCTGGAAGCAAATCCCCCACTCATTAGCAATTTGATTTCATCTCCAACACATCCCTTGCATTTTTTTTCAAAAGCCTCCAAAAACTTATTCTAGGATGTGAGGCCCCCCAATCATAAAAAGAAAAAAAATACTTGATTCTGCACTTTTTATTTGTTATGTATAATGCCATTTTTCTTTGAAGAACAGTTGCAGAAAAATCTACCCCTTCTTTAGACACAAAATTCCTCATCCCCAAGGTCCACAGCGAAAAATGCCAAATACTCAGATCATCAAAAGGATTTGACCCACTACTAGAGCATTGTTTTTTTAATACAAAATGAGAACTTATGTAGTTGTTAAAAAAAACAGTAACATTAAATTTGTGGGGGAAGGATAGCCCGTTCTCCATCTCTGACAGTTGATAGCTTAGTTCATGGTAATATGGATTACTTACACAGTTTTTCTATGCAATACATAGCTTAGTTTCTTTCAGTTTCTATTTATTCAACATTTGGCTCAAACATTATTATTGTAAAGAAATGGTATTCATGACTTTTTAAAAACTGCTCCTATATTTTTTCTTTACAACTTCTATTTTATTTTAAGTGAAAAATATTTTTTGCTTAGATGGTTATTTCATGCTTTTCATTCTTAAGCTAACTACTTTGAGTTCTTCAATAGATAACAGGGATAAAAACAAACAAGACAGAAAATTTATCTAATGCAGAAACAGAAAGTCTGCCTCTTAACTGGTATAGATTAGGTTTTTATGTACAGTATGTTCCTATTTGAATTATCTCTAGCAACTATTCATTTCTCTTCAGTTTTTATTTAAGGCCACACTGGCACTAAACCAAAACTTAGCCATGTTATATTTTCAATTCAAATTATACTTTCAATTAATTGAAAATTATTGAAATCACTGAAAGTATAATTATATGATTATTTACATTATGATTATTATAATTATTAAAAATATAATTAAACTATAGATACTGTATAAAAATATGAACAAATATAAACACTGAAATATCTCAAAGAACCACCCTCTTCATTTGTTACTCTTTTTCAATATGTCAAGGATAAAAAAAAATCTCTGGAGTAGGATACCAAATATCAGTGACATAATCTACATGTAGTTTTCTAACAAGAATTGTCTTTTTTGATCCTCAAAATTTCCCCATGGCTTCCAACAATGTTTTACATAATCATTAATATTATAATTGTCAAGCACCATGTAAATCACAAGATCTAAGCAGTTCAAATGTGTATAAAGATTTATTTATTTATTCTCTACAAGAATCTGAACTACTAACAGTCAAAGGAAATTAGCGGGAGTTAAGAACAGAAAGGAATTCAAAGTGGGCTGGACTTAGATTTCTTGTGGATATGCAAGGATTCATGAGTGATGATGCATTTGACCCCTCCCTTGGGCTCATCCTGGTCATGCCCTAAATCACTTTCCCATCAAAAAGCCACTCAGCATTGTCGAGAGGTATTCAATTTTAATATATGAATACATAAAAATAAATTTAAAAATAACTATCTGCCATTTTAATTTCACAATTGTGTGAGGTTAGCTAGACAGAAATGGTGATGATCCAAGATCTCCCAGTGAACTACATGGCCTAATAGACATTTAAACTGAAGTCTCCTATATCCTGGTTAGATACTACAATAACATCGAAGAATTATAAAAATTAAGAACATGTGAAGCATTTTAATAATTGTATTGTTTGTTCCAATAAAATGTTCTGTATTGTGTGGAAGCTTTTCTTATAAATTCTTAATTGATTTATCAGTTAAAGTATTGTGAGCATCACATTCACTACTATTCCACTTTTAGAATATAAAACTTCTCAGATTGTAGAAATTATGTGGGGCTGTTTAAGTCAGTTAGAACCACTGATTTCCTTTTCTTTTCAGGAAAGGAACTACTACACTCCTATGAGACTCCTTCAGTTACAGATGTGATTATACATACCAAATAAAATGTTTTTTAAAAAGGACTTGTATGAAAATGTACTTCAATTATGAGTACAAAAAGCCATTCAGAAATTTCAAAATGCTATTTTATTTTACTGATCACTAACATCTTAGCTATTTTAATTTGAAGCTATTATCACAGGTTATTATTATGCTTTATCACACGTCAGCCAAGTGTTCAGACGGAATTTGGCATTTTTGCCCACTTATTGATTCCTACTCAAGCAGCTGGGATAGGCAGATATAGATGTTTGGTGGTGTTAAAGGTATCATGCAGGATATAAACTATTCTAACTAAGTTGCCTTTTGCAATTAACTGATGGTGAACTTGTCAACTCTGATGGCGTTCAAGTGGTACTCCAGTTGTTTTGAGATTGCATCCAGGCACCTATTACTATTGGAACTACCTTTCCTTTCTTTTGCCATAATCATTCTACTTCAATTTGCCAGTCTTTGTTATTATATTAGCAAAGCAACTGAAATTAACTAAGAAAACTTTCCAGAAACATCATGCTTTTCTTTGTCTTCAGTACAAATTAGTCATGGGCATGTGCATGGCTGATTTCGGTAATTAGCAAGTTGATATGTTCCCCAGATTGACCTCATCATATCCAATACTTTTTTTTTTACAACCAACTAGTGCAATTGGGCTGCAAGACAGATTTACAAATTCTTGCCTCCAAGAATTTGTTTTTCCAAGTGCCCCCCCCCCCCGCAGTATTTGTTTGATAAACCACTGTTTTTATTTGTGAAAAATAGCTATGTTTATTTACTCCCACTGTAGTGCATTCTGTTTGGGTAAAATTAAGAAACTATTTGATAGTATTGCAAGTACTTTACAATAAAGGATTATGGAAGTCCTTGTCTCCCAGTCTGGGTTTCAACCTATAATTCAGAAATTCTAGAATAATAATTGTGGTCTTCTATTCAGAGTTATTTGAAGGTAAAGTGAGAGAATGCATACACTGAACCCTTCTTGGAGCATGAAATGTGATTGTTCATAGGCAATACTCTGCTTTACATTGCATTGTATGCAACGCCTACTGTCAGCATATGTATCTTGTTTATATTAGGATTTGTTGCAAAATAAAATCATTACAACATCAAGACCTCATGCAGTGTAACCAAACAAAGTTCGTACTGGCCATGTGCCTTTAGTAAAGTTCAGTGCTGGAGAAAGTCCCAGAAGGTTTGAAACTCATTCTTCAAAGAGTATTATTTTCCATGTTGCTGATGTAGAAAGAGGTCAGACTGTAATGTTCTCTATTGCTCAGACAGGCCTCCCAAACCAGATGGTCATTACAGTATTTCCATATTGAGGACATCCCAAATTTAAAGCAAGTCATCCATCTCCTCTCCAGTCTCCCCCACTCCATCTTCTCCACAGGACCATTTCTCTGATGACCATCCCTGCCCTCGATATGTTTGAGCCAGAACAAAACAATCTAAGCAGCTTATATGGTTGACATCAGTGTATTTTTAGAATGCCACCAATTAAGAAGTCTGCATGATGTTTACTGCAGGTGGTAGGGATCTGATCCAAACATATATTGCTGTAGCTTTGTACAACACTAAAGGCATTGTCTTTGTGTCTTAATTGTGTGCCTGTTTCATTTTCTATCAGCACTGAGACTCAGGTGATCACTCATGCTCTTATGACCTCACAAATGGGGCTGCCCTTGAAGACCATTTGGAAGCTACAGCAACAGTATGGGCTGTAGTGGATATGTTGTGGTATGATCATGTGATACCACTGCTCCATGAACTACATTGGTTACCAGTCAGTTTCCAGACACAATTCAAGGTGATCACTACCATCTACAGTATAAAGCTCTTTGCATAAGGCCCACTTTTTTCAGGGAGTAATATACTTGGCACAGGGGTTGCCTACCTGAAATAGTTCCTGCCTATCTTATAGGTTCAGAAAGAGCGGTGTGTGCCAGCTTTCCATAAAGTCATCTATTAGGATCTTGGAAGCATACATTTTCTGTTGAAGCATCTGCCCCCAGCAAAACTATCCCCCAGATATCCATTTAGCTTCCACCCTGATGATGTTCAGAAAATCACTGAAAACCTGGCTATTTACCCAGGTCCTGGAATAGAATGGTTGCTGAACCCTTGCAGGATTTTTTTGTCTGTGACGTACAGTTTTTTCTAGATGCATGTGATCTGTTTCCCTATTTTATTGCTTCCTGCTTTTAAAACTATGGGTCACTAAGAGCTACATAGAGTCAAGCAAGTTCGTCTATAAATAAATAAATAAATAAATAAATAAATAAATAAATTCAAGTCATTATTTTAGTATATTTTACTACCACAGGACTTCTCAAACTTTGCTGTACAATGCCCCTCCCACCCATTATCCTCTACAAAATAAAAAAATGAATTTGAGTGACTCCATACCACAAATAAAGCTAATAATTTTATTGGGCTCAGAGCTGGGCAAGACATAAATATAACAATCATTAAAAAGGATACATCTTCCTTGACTTAATTTTATATTTATCAGCATTACCTCTTGAGTGATCACTTGTAGCTTTTATCTTCCAAAGCTTTTTCTGTTTTGAAATTTAGAACAGTTGCTAACACATACACTTTTGCAGACATTCTAAAAACTTTGGATATACAGGTAGTCCTCAACTTACAACCACAGTTGCCAAGTGTCTGAATTTTGATCACATAACAATGGGGATATTGCAATGGTCAAAAGTGTGAAAAAGTCGTAAGTCACTTTTTTGAGTACCTTTGTAACTTCAAACGGTCACTAAGTGAACTCTTGCAAGTCAAGGACTGCCTGTACTACTATATGTCCTGCAGAGTTGCCATTTGATGAGAAAGCACTCCATATCAAAGTTTTGCTACAATTGGTGAATGGGTCTAATAACAACTAAACTTGTTCTTTGCTGTTCATGATTGCCCTAAGGATAGAATAGAGTTGGATAGAGAAGTAGCTGTAGTATTCTCTACTACATTCATTTTATCATAAAGGTAGAATGAGATAAGGTAGAATGAGATAAATTGAATGAGGTAGATAGATAGGTAGGTAGGTAGGTAGACAGACAGACAGACAGACAGATAGACCAGTGATGGCGAACCTTTAGCACGGGTACCAGAGGCGGCACTCAGAGCCCTCTCTGTGGGCACGCGCGCCGTCGCCCCAGTCCTAGGCCTTCAGCTGGGTTTTATAAAACTTTTTCGCTTTAGGCCTCCACCACCATGTGCAAAAAAAAAAAAAGGTTCAATCAATCAGTCAATTTCAACTTCTCGAGGGAAAAAAAAAATCTTGCAAAGTTGGAATTGATTGATTGAACTTTTTAGTCCCACCCAGTCTGCCGTTACCACTGCAGCCACGCCCACCCAATGGGCCATACCCACCCAATTGGCCACACCCAGCCAATGGGCCACACCCACCCGGCACCCGACAATGTATAAGTGGGTTTGGGGTTGTAGTTTGGGCACTCGGTCTCTAAACGGTTCGCCATCACTGTACTAAACCTTTGCGTAAAGTTGCTCCAAGCAGTTAAATGAATTCTTTGTGAAGAATTTCTCCCTGAATTGCTGTGGTAAGCCTACTTTCTGGATGGCCTGATGCAGCTGCTGTCCCAGGTGGTCAGTGTGTAAGTCTCGGTCTATGTCTGAGTCTGCACAAATACTGCGACCGCTGGCAAAGTGAAGGGGTTGTGCAATGAACCGAGAAAGCCCTTGACGCAACTGCCTCAACATTTTGAGAACGGATTGTACCCTTGTGCCAACACACTGCAAAGCATCCTTTCAGGAGATCTGCCCTGCCTAGCAATTCAGGCCAGAAACTTCTTAATTTGTGATCCACAGAAATATTACAGAGAACAGCCAAGAATATCTATGTTTGGCTCTGCTCTTCCATTTATTTTTGAGCAGACACGCGGATTTTATTTTTTTTTAAGAGACAGGTTCGTAAACAAGCTAAAAGATTTTGCTCAATTTTCCTCATCGGCACCAGAGCCGTATTCTTATTTTCCATTACAACAAAGGAGGTATTTTGAAGGGCCTAGCCCGAGAGGTCTGATTTTCATAATTCTGCTCTACACAGTTGAGGACTGCTAAGATGGAGAACTCCACAGCCAAAACTGTCTACAGAGAGCATTTTCTGCCATGTCTTACATAACAAAACCTCAACAAACATTTCCTGAAGAAATTTCAGTATAAAAAGGCTCACACCAAAAGATCCAATCAATCTGTAGGCAAACTTCAATTTTTTCAATACAGAGAAGTAATTCAAGCACTTTTTTCTCCCAGATAAAGCCATTCTTACTCTTTGAATGGCATGCAGTGGCACGCTTTGAAAGGTAGGATAGGAGCATAAATAAATCGGCCTTAATGTGTATTTAAGAACTTTTCCCTTTTGTTACATTAAAATGAAAATTCAGGAATCCTGAGAGTCATAATCAAGGCTCTCTTAAGCATCAGGCTGTGCATTTCATATACTAAAATAAGTTTCTTAATGTTACTTCCTGTTATCCACTAATTGCTGGATATAAGGAGAAATTTCCTGATAGTTAGAACAATTAATCGATTTGCCTCGAGAAGCTGTGAATGCTCCAACCCTGGAAGTTTTAAGAAGAGATTGGACAACCATTTGTCTGAAATGGTATAGGGTTTCCTGACTGAGCAGGGTGTTGGACTAGAAAACCTCCAAGGTTCCTTCCAACTCTATTGTTCTCTTATTGTAAATTATATGTACAATTATGTTTGTGCCTTTAGCCAATGCAATAGACAATTAACAAAATATTTCACAGTAATTCTTTAAAAAGCCATTTTTCAAACTAAGTGCTCATTACATAAGGCACACTAAAGCCCAAATAAAATTAACTTCTCTTACCTGGAAATGCTAAACATCCAATCATCAAAGCAAATGCTGGAAGGATACAATATGAAGTCATTTTTGCCACACCCCAAGTTCCGCAATTATCTCCTTTCAGCCGCGCTTTGTACCGGCGCTGATCTTAAGAAAAGGATTAATGGGGATGCTTTGAAAGTTGTCCAGCCTTTTAATGACCTGCAAAAATGTTCAAAAGCCAATTTTAGAACATTGCTTAAGCAGACATGATTTTCCGTTACTTTTCCACAAAAACAAAGACAGCCAACATATTTTAAAACAATTTTACTTTATAAACCATCAGAGAGAGGAAGATGTTGTCTTTTTGTCAAAAACTTAAGGTTTTCTCTAGCTTCAGGGTATAAGTCGGGGTGTCCAATCTTGGCAATTTAAAACTTGTGGACTTCAACTCCCAGAATTCTTCAGCCAGCCATGGTTTTAAAATTGCCAAGGTTGGTTAACCCTGGTATAAGTCAAACCCTACTACACTTCTGTGTTCCTGATTCAATGGAATACCACAAATGAGAAGGTAAGGAAACATCCTTAGATAAGGAAGATAGTCCTAGAATTGCTCTCCTTTTAATAATATATTGTATGAAAGTCACTATGGTGCATTAAATATTTATACTTAGCTGTCTAAATAACAAGTGACCTAAATGTCCTTTATTGGTTCAAAAATTCAACTGGAGCACTATAATGATTGTTTAAGTTTTTTTAAAAAAAAAACCTTTTGAATAGCTTATATAAATTATAGTAAATTACAATATTTTAAAGCATCTGTGTTATAAATAGGGCAGCTTCCCCGACTTTGTGGCCCCTGAGATGAACTTGACTTTCATTCCCAGAAGCAGTACTCAATGATTTTATTTTCCTGCATGAAATTTTATCTGTGCTGGTTTTGAAAGATGATAAACCAAAAAACTGCCTATTAGCTATCAGAGCACTTCCAAAATCCTGTACAGCAGGAGTCCTCAATCTCCGGGCCACGAACCGGCACTCGTCTGTAGCCTGTTAGGAACCAGGCCGCACAGGTGGAGGTGAGAGGTAGGTATTTGTATTTGCAGCCACTCCCCAGTGCTAGTATTACTGCCTCAACTACACCTCAGATCATCAGGCATTAGATTTTCATAGGAACGCAAAATCTACTGTAAACTCTGAATGCGAGGGATCTAGGCTGCCTGTTCCTCCTTCCACCACCACCCCTGGTCTGTGGAAAAATGGTCTTCCACAAAATCGGTTCCTGGTCCCAAAAAGGTTGGAGACCATTGCTATAAGGTACAGCAGATATCTTAATCCACCAACTTTCTTGATGCTCCTTTTACATTTTACAGGTTCATTTTGCAGGACACTGTCAGGCACGAAACACCAGGAGCCCACATTAAGTTCCAGTTAAGCTGATTTATTGCTCATACCTATACACAAGAATCTAACTAACGACCAGCCCTAAATGAGTGCTAGGTAAGAGTTAATGGAATTCAAGAGGAACTGGACTTGAACCATTTGTGGCAATGTAAGGATGCCAAGCTGATTTCTCTCTTAACTCTGCCTCCATGCACTGCCTGCTCTTCTCCTACAGGCAAGCGATAAAAATCCTTATCTCCAATCCAAAAGGCTCCAACAGAACGGGATAGCCTTATAAATCAAATCAAATCAAGCAAGCAATAAATGCAAGCATCAGAAAGAGCGATTTTGCTAGGATAGGGGTAAAAAATGTTTCTTCCAAAATTTGGCAACCCAGTGCCAAAATCAAATACATTGTGTGATTTTCTTCTTTTAATTGAGCCAAAGACATCCCTCTGTTTTGACTTGCCCCATCAATTTTCAACAGGATATCTCTGTCCATAGTTGCAGAGATATTATTATTATTATTATTATTATTTTAAAGGACAACCTTTAAAATCTCCATTCTGGATTGTGTTTTGGTGTTTTTGTTCTCAGCGACTTTAGTTTCTTTCTTGATAACATCTGTTGGTATTCTCATGTACTGTACAGTTGTCCCCGACTTGCAACAGTTCGCTTAGCGACTGTTCAAAGTTACAACAGCACTGAAAAAAGTGACTTAAGACAATTTTTCTCACTTATGACCGTTGCAGCATCCCCAGGGTCACGTGATTTACATTCGGGTGCTTGACAACTGACTCATTTTTATAAGTGTTGCAGTGTTGTCCCAGGGTCATGTGATCCCCTTTTGCAACCTTCTGACAAGCAAAGTCAATGGGGAAACCAGATTCACTTAACAACCATGTTACTAGTTTAACTATTGCAGTGATTCACTTAGGAACTGTAGCAAGAAAAGTCATAAAACTCACTTAACAAATTTTTCACCTGGCAACATAAATTTTGGGCTCAATTGTGGTCTACCTGTTGAGGACTACTGGTAGTTTGTTATTTTATTATAACAAACTTCAATAAAGTTTTTATTTTAACTTCTTCAATAAATGCTAGGCAGCCAAATGGTTGAAACATACCTGTACTAAAGCAAAGGGAAGACTTGGAGAATTCCAGAGATTTGAAACAGAATGCTAAATGCGAGGATGGTAATATGCATGCTTAACATTTCAACACATTCCCCAACACACACACACATACACACATACCACACACACACAAACATATGGAAAGCTTACAAGGCAAGAAAAGAGAAGCCTTCTCCCTGATACGTTTGCCATGGCTCTCAGTTCTTTGTCTCCTCCCTTCTACACACAAACACACACACAGACAAACACACACAGAGACACAAATTAAAACCATCATTCTGTCCATATGTAGTAGAAGAACATTTTACTGTTGACTTTAGAACAAAATAATACGTTCTTCACAATGCATTCCAAGCCTAACCACAGATTTACTGGAAGTTCATCGATGGGTTTCCAAAAGTAAAAACATGTGAGGTATATGAGGCGAGATATGCTTTTTTTCTTCTTTTTTTCAGAAAAGTAAAATCCTTTTCCAAACAGGAAGGCTGCATTTATTCTCCTAACTGAATCAGAATCAAATCTAGAAAATTGATTTTTCACTGGCCTGAAATCCTATTTGAATGAAAGTTGGTAAGTAAATGTTTTAAGAACACACACACATATACACATACACACACAGAGGAAATAAATACAGGTAGTCCTCAACTTACAACTACTTATTTAGTGACCGTCTGAAGTTACAATGGCACTAAAAAAAGTGACTAATGACCGTTTTTCACATAACTGTTGCAGCATCTCCGTAGTCACATGATTTACATTCAGATGTTGACAACTGACTCATGCTTATGACGGTTGCAGTGCCCTGGAATCATGTGATCCCCTTTTGCAACCTTCTGACAAGCAAAGTCAATGGGGAAACCAGATTCACTTAACAACGACGTTACTAATTTAACAATTGCAGTGATTCACTTAACAAAGTTGGCAAGAAAACTCATAAAATGGGGCAAAGCTCACTTAAATTTCTCACTTAGCCACATGAATTTTGGGCTCAATTGTGGTCGTAAGTTGAGGACTGCCTGTACACAGTTTTGATGCAGTGTGTCGGGCTGGAAGATGGAATGATGAGAATGATGGTGAGCCATCAGCCAGAAAGATGGCGTCTCAGGGAAACTTGATTTTGAAGATTAGAAGAAATAAGAAGAAAAAGGAAAGGGAATGTTGGAAATTAGTTTGGCTGGGTAAGACTGAAAAAGAAAATTGGGAAGGACATTGGGTAAGGCAGTGGGTTGACTGTTGTGGTTCTAGGAAATGGTGGTGGTGAAGGGGAAGTTGTGATCTGTATATCATAGAAGAAGCAAGGTGTGAAGTAATAAGCACTTACTAAATGGCAGACATCAGGATAGTGAGGTTAGTGCTGGAGTCTGGCAGATGGAAGACTCTGACACAGTGCCAGAGAGGTACCCAGGATATGCCAACCACATGAGTTCCCCATGGTGATTTTGGAAGCAAACTCTGGACTCCTCCACCTTCAGTGAGAACCAGGGGAGTGAGAGAGGGCTGTGCTTCCTGGGATAACATTTCTTGGGACAGTAATTGAGGAAATTGGATGGTGGGAAGGAGACTTTCCTTCTCAGGAATGAGAACCTCAAAGATGAGGTTCTCCAGACAGAGAAGATCTGATGAAAGCAAATCCAAGGATGGTATAAGAAAACTGAGGTTAAGAATGTGGTTTATCCAGTTTAGCTTAGTGGTAAACTGCAGAATGAGAAAGATGATACAACAGTCAATTGAGCACACTTCTGGCAGCTTGAGTCAAGGAACAGCAGATGGAAAGCAGAGAGTACCAGAGTTGCAAAGGGCAAGGGGTGCATGGGGAAAATTTTATGGGAAGAGAAACCAAGAATTTGGGATCAAGCCCCTCTTCTGGCCCCTCAGCCTCTTCCCAGGGTCCTAGATGTCAAAGGCTCTAGATATGAAATTAGATGCCAGGCAACCTAGGAGTACTGCTTATGTACCACTAGCCCTGATGCCTGACACTTTCCCTACCCAAGCTGCTGGATCTAATCATTGAGCTGCTAGTGGATTTCCCCTGGCATTAGGTGGTGGGGAACCTCCAAGCCGTGGGAATGAGACTTGCTTGTGTTTTCACGGCCTCCATGACAACCACAGGCTTGCCTCAAGTCATCAAAGGCCCAGCATACAATGGGAGGGAATACAATTAATCTACCCTTTACTTTAGAGCAGCTGGAACATGTTTGGAAGGAGGCGGATAGGACAGTAACGTAACTCACTCCCTTTTGAGAAATGGTGAGTCAGAAAAACTTTCTTCGGGCTGCTTGCTAAGCACTTGTAGACAGATTTGTTCATATTCGCTTTGGATTCGAGGTTTGCTGGACAGAATCCAATGAGACAATAAGGATGATGTCTTGCAGGGTTATCTGAGACTCATTCAGATTCTGAAGAACTAGACAGGATTCTCTATGGGATGAGTTCCACCAGTCTGAGATGGATCCTTGGCCCTCTACCCTGGTCTGAGCTGCTAGGGAGGGGACTAGCTGCTGAGTTCGGGAACTGGTGAAGGCCTCTTTGAGAGAAGTAGTAATATTTCTGGCCCTGAAAGAGAGATGGTACACCTTTCTTCAAAAGACCATTCCTCAAATCCAGTTATTTTAGCCAACCACCGCCCTAACCTTCTTTCCAGGAGAAGGTGACAGGCATCCCTGAATGAAATGAATTAACTAGATGTTTTCTAATCAGGTCAGACCAGAGGATGGATCAGAAATTACACTGGTTGTCCTTGAAATCAAATATCGACACGTCTACTTGTTCTGCCTGATCTCTCAGCAGCAATCAATACCATCTATCAATGGGGCAACTATTTTTCTACATAGAGCATAATTTTAGGATGGTTCTCCTCTTTCCAGGGTGACAGGTTCAACTGGCATGTTTGGGGAAGGAGAAGTCAAGTTCTTGAATACTTGGCCCTCTCTCCTAACTGTTTCAATAGTTATTTAAAATTGCTGGGGGAGACGATCCATCAGTCTGAGGTGATTTATCATCAACAAGGTAATGATACCTGGTTAGACATTTCTACCCAGGATGATCAGGAGATGTGATGGAAGCCTTGACCAGCTGCCCATGGGAGACAAATAGGATGGAACAGGACTGATATGAATCCCGGTCTCTTTTGTCAGAATTTCTATGATTCCAGGGCAGTTCCATCTTTAGCTTTAGAATGGATGCCTCTTCCCCAAAGAAACAGATACCCAACTGGAATTTTTCTTAGATTTAAAATTCCTGCTAGATCAGCAGATGAAGGCCTGGAGGCCTTGTGTATTGATTGTGACCTTTCCTGAGTGCATTTCTGACAATAGTATATTATGCCCTTTTCATTTTATCTTTGGACTATAGCAATTCATTTTACATGGGGTTGCCTTAAGACAAGTCAGACGCTAGCTATACTGGCACAGAATGGCAGCCTCTCACCTCTTGCTGCCTGGTTCCTGCTTCAGCAGAGTCACACTTATACTGCAGAAGCTTCACTGGCCATTAGTTGGCCTCTGGGTCCGATTCAAGATGTTGTTCATTACTTACAAAGTGGCTTATGGCTTTGGTCCTCACTACCTTTGGGACCAAGGAGAATCTGCTCATTTCATGCAGATTGCATGGTTGGCAGGGCAGGTTGGGGACACCTCCCCAAGAGGTTAACTGGGTATAGCTCCGGCTGCAGAGCTTCTCAGTCACAGTCCTGTCCTTCTGAAAGAGTTTGTCCTGTAGGCTTTGAATGACTCCTCCTTGCAATCCTATTAGGTTGGCTTTTGGGAGCAAAAGATGCTATAAAATTGGGGACTGCTCTTTTGATGATGATGGATGGCAGTAGGAGGATTTAATTTTTATGTTATGTATTGTTATTGTTTTACTGTATGGTTTTATGGGTTTGGCAAGGAAGCCTACAAATACATGGAATAAGTAACGATGAAATAAAAATAGTTCTCAAGCTAATTAACAAGTTATTAGTCCTCTTCCTCATGTAAAGTCATGTGCATATACATTTCAAAGAAATATATCAAGAACAGGAACTCCTTATTTAAGTCAGTCACCAAAAACTTGGATCATACAGCAGGGATCCAATGATGTCAATGGAAGGGTCCCAATATAATTGCCAAAGGAATGCTTTAAATTTAAACATTAAATTGATTTATTAAAATATATACAGCATGTCATTATGAAGAATGGATTGTTATAAAGTGGTGTTCCCCATTTTTATTCCCTCCACCTCCTCATTTATGGCTCAGTAACATTTATATTTATCTCTCCTACTTGCTAAGGATAACCACCTGAAAAACATTAAGGCAACTTTACAGTTGCCCACCTTGCAAATGACATCTTTTTGTTATTAGTAATGAACAGACAAAATAGACAAAGTTTGCAGAAAAATTAAAGCAGCTCTCATTTCCCAGAAACATATTTGCAAAGAGCCTTTTAAAATTAGAACCAGCCCAACGCCTAAATCATATTACAGTTTTTAAATTCAGAAGCACATTAAACTTGGCCCATTTTAATACTCTTCTTAACCAGGTCCTGAAAGGGAATTTTTTTTTAAAAAAAAATCCATATATGAATGGATTATGCCATGTGGTGCCAATGTCATCAAATCAGCAGCTCATGTACTCCTTCGTTATTCATTTCATATGGACAGTTGTCTCTTCCTTATTACATCACTGCTATTGCTAAGAGCCGTGGTGACACAGTGGTTAGAATGCAGAATTGCAAGCTAACTCTGCCGACTGTCAGCAATTCGATTCTCATCGGCTCAAGGTTGACTCAGCTTTCCACCCTTCCGAGGTAGGTAAAATGAGGACTCAGATTGTTGGGAGCATTATGCTGACTCTGTAAACCGCTTAGAGAGTGCTGTAAAGCACTATGGAGCGGTATATAAATCTAAATGTTATTGCTATTAACAGATTGCCCTGTGCATACAGACTTATTTAAAACCCCTATCCCTCCAAACTTCGCATCACATTTGCAAATGACAGAATTAACATCTGATTGAGTGCTTTTTGCTTTTCTAGCATATAAACCCACCTGTGTTATTTCACTACTTTTCTTTGTTATATTACATCAGACTTTCGTTATTTACACTGTTCTTCCCACCTAGTAAAATTAATCTAAAATTAAGTACCAGGGGAAAAAATCCACTTGGAAGAAATTTTGTGGAAAATGTTCCAACCCACTTCATGCTTGTCAGAGTGAACATTTTTTTAATTGTTCAGAGGTCAACTTGCAACATAGAATGTGTATGTCCCTATCAATCTAGCTTGATGAGTGGATAACCATTACTTCTTTGGTCTTCACTTCTCAAAAGGCTACTCTTGATCCAGCACTGATTTTCAGAGAGACCAAGCAAGAAAGAATGCCCGACTCTATAGCTAAATGATTAACCATGCAGCTTTACAAGTTATCTGCTGTTACAATGGTGTAGTGAATCAATCACCTCCAATTTTCACATTAGAGATCACCATTTGGTAAACAAGAGTCAGAGAGCAAAGAGCTTCAAAGCTGAGGAGAAAAAACAACTAAAAGTCTCTTGGCTGATAAATATCAGGGGAAAATCCCAAGGATTTGAACCTTAGGATTGGATATATAAGCATATCTAAGGCAGTCCTTAAATTACAACCATAACTGAGGTCCAGAATTGGTCCCATGCCATAAAGGGCTTTAAGGGTTAAAACCAGTACCTTGAATTAATCTCTTGGCCTAACTTCAAACTTGTCTATAAAGGACCAGCCAATTCTCCTGTTAAGAGAACTCTGCTTTCTCCTTAGGTCTCCGATGGAAAGAGGAAAAAGGGGGTTCAGTGTGAAAACAGTTGTCCCCATCTGATTTTCCTTGCCTATTTGCCATAAAACTCTCCTACAGGTTATCCCAGAGAGAATGCAGCTCTATTCTGTTTGTCTCACTGCTACACCAAAATTCAAGAACATTCTTCCCCTATCTTAAATACATATTAATGAAACAACGTTTTCATGGGTTGGAATCTACTGCAAGAAATGCATAAAGCAGACTCTTCAGATGGCGTAAGTAACACTACAAACATCTGAGAGGAACCAAAGAAATAACTAATTTATAAATTATCAAACCAATCTTCACAGCTCCTTAGCAGAGCAAATGGCCAGATATTGTTCAGGCCATGAATAAAGCCATCAGAAACACTAAAGTTGACACCCGTGTCAATTTTGAAAAACAATGAACAGAAGAGAAGAATAACTAGCTACAGAAGCTCTGAACAGAACTCCTTGAATAGGAAAATTGTAACCAGAGCTTAGATCACTCTTTCCTTAAGGTCAGGGTATAATATAGCAATGCTCTTCTTTGTGGGGCAGGAAGACCTTCTGAAGGGGCATAAAGAAAGGAGTGGTTATGGGAAATAATGCTCTTCTGACACTCATTATCAAAGGGCACAACTTTGCCACCACTTGGCATCAATAGGCTTTTACCCATGAATGCCTTTTAGATGCCGCCTCGGACAATAAACTACCATCCAGAAAAAAAATGCAGCTCACACATGGTGACACACTACTCCCACGTTTCTGACCTGATCTCACGCAAACGAATTTATGAAAAAAGTTCCTGTTTGTTTCCATGGATCTCTTAATAATTTTTTTTTAAAAAAAAACAACTCTAGAAAGTCTAAGCCCAGGCATTTTGCAAATAAATTCTAAACTGTAAGAGGGCAGTTGGTTGCAATGACATCTGTGCTTCCATTCAATGCACAATGCAAGACAGAAAGCAGAGTCTTCATATGCTCAGTTCTTTGTATTTGCAGTGCTAAACAAATCTTATTCTCTCTGCATTCAGAAAAATCAGGAATCCTGGCTTAAAGATGCCAAAAAAAAGCCAGCCTATCTTCTGAATCCAAGGTCCACCATAGGAACTCTTGACAGAGGCAAGGCACATACAACTACAGTTTACTATTCAAAGAGTCATTTGAAATATCATGCTTAATCCCCATTCAGAATCTGACTTTACTGGATTTATTAGTTTCCCTCCCATGTTTTTGAAACCATTACAATTACAATCAGAATGATGGCATCTTTTTTCAATGGGACGAGAGTATCTAATTCTAGCATTCTTTTAAACGTTACACATTTCTTACAAAGGATTATCTTGTGGTAATTGCTGCTGCTATGGTTCAGAGAACATATTTTCTATATTGATCTTTAAATTTTAACATCTTTTAGAATTATAAAGCAGTTCTACATAAAACCTAATTTCTTTACAGAATTGTTAAAGCATGAAGTCTGATACCACCCCAACACACCACCCACCAGCAAAGAAGAAACAAAACACGATGTACAGATGTTGGGATATTTTGTTTAGGTTATATTTTTAATGGAACTAAGTCCATTCATATTTCCCAGACTAATACCATACATAAACCAAAAAACAATTACTGTATATTTGTGTTTAACTTTTCTCTAGGCTTTGTGATACAGTTTTCAGTTCAGACTCCGGCAAGTCAATTCTCAGATAATCAGACGAAATCAACCCGATATCAAGAGACGGATGAAAATACATACACATACACACTCTGGATGGCTTACAAACAATTAAAACAAATATAAAAACAATTATTTTTTAAAAACCCAATATAAACGCATATAAAATGACCATCATAAAATAATCATAAAATTCACAGCCAAGACACTCCCGTACAACCACTGTACTAACTCGGCCACATTCCCTGTTCTCTATGACTGTTGGCAAAACCATGTTTTCAGGGTTATTCAAGAAGCCAGCAGCGTTGAAGCCAATCTCGTCTCCATGGGGATGATGTTCCATTCCTCCTGCCAAAATGATGCTCCTTAGCTGATAAGATCCTCCTGCTGGACCTGATGGGACAGTAAATATAATTGGGAAGAGGTGGTCTCTCAAGTAACCCCAGTCCCATATAACAGC
The DNA here is from genome assembly GCF_001527695.2 of Protobothrops mucrosquamatus. Classification (NCBI taxonomy): domain Eukaryota; kingdom Metazoa; phylum Chordata; class Lepidosauria; order Squamata; family Viperidae; genus Protobothrops; species Protobothrops mucrosquamatus. The sequence continues at coordinate 163,364 of NW_015386120.1, read as the reverse complement.
TTCTCAGTTTTTTTCTATACGTTTTTACTTATCAGCAATATTCAATTCTTGTGTACGTGTTTAATTGGAGTTTGTCTAGCCCACTGGGGAAAAACGTAACACAAACCCAGATGCATTGCTTTAGGATCAAAAATATATAACAAATGTGACGTTCTGTGGCTTTAAAAAGATATAAGTGCAACTGGCGAAAGTCACACAAAGTTGACAAGGGGAATATAATATTTCAGCAATTCAGTATTTGGCTCATTTATTTTGGATTATTCAATTGCAATGTGGTTCTGATATAACCAGTGTTGGCATTCAGAATTATGCAACCACTTATATGATTAATCTATGCTTTGAAAATGACGACTCCAGACTATAGGCAGAAATATTTACAGATTTTGTCATTTTTTTTAAAAAAAAAATGTTAGCAGGAACTGGAAAACAGCTGTATGAAATCTTTCTAAAGAAGCAGTGTTTTTCCCAACATGAAATTCTTAAGTGCAGAGAATCATGGTGTTCTTTAGCCTGTCTCTGTATTATATTCTTAATTCCTTCTGCTGAATCTGAAGCCAAATAATGTGATTATTGGTTATTAGTAAAAAAAAATTCCAAGCAAACAATAGTCTTTCTTTCGGACTGAGCTTGATCACCGAAATCATAAACAGAAACTTTTATAAACTCTTGGGAAACAGGCTGAACTTTACAAGACCGAGAACATTTCATTTCTGGAAGCTAAAATAGTTCTCAATTTTACTAGCAAAATCCCAAGGAGAGAATTGCAACGAGTTACTCGGTTTCAGCTACATTTAATAAGACATTTCCACAAATCTCAGCTAAAGGCTATGGGAACTGGAAGAGTGCCAACACTGGATGTGTTATGTCACTCCCAGATCTGCCTTCTTCCACTCTCACATGATACTTGAAACTTTTTTTTTTCCTTTTTAAAGGTAACACACTGCTGTGTGTTCTGTCAAATTACAGGAAGCCGCAAAATACACATAATTATACCCTAAGAAGAAATAGAGATTTTTCCTTTTTATCCCTGCAGTAACCCAAATTCATCCTGCTCTGCAATAGATACTGCATCTAGTCAGCCACTTCGAGGACAGTTTATAAATTTGTATTTCTGTCTAATAGCATATTTTTTTTGTACAAAGAGATCCCCAGTTCAACCTCTGGTGTCTCCGATTGGTGAAAGGGGAAAAATGTTTTAATCAATCTAGGGACAGATGGTTAGTGTGGATATAAATCAGCAGAATTAATCTAGCCATTCTTGGACCAAGATACCTAACCTGGCTCCCTTGCCAATGTATGCCTCTACCCCAGGGGTAGGCAACCTTGGCTCTTTTATGACTCGTGGACTTCAACTCCCAGAATTCCTGAGCCAACTATGGAATTCTGGAAGTTCTGAGCCGGCTCAGGAATTCTGGGAGTTGAAGTCCACGAGTCATAAAAGAGCCAAGGTTGCCTACCCCTGCTCTACCCCAATGTTTCTCAACTTTGGCAGCTTTCAGAAGGGTGGACTTCAATTCCCAGAATTCTCCCGTAGCCTTCTTCTGAGATTTGTGGAATTCTAGGAGTTGAAGTCCACCCACCTGAAAGCTGCCAAGATTGAGGAAGACTGCTCTACCCTAACAAAAGTAGGAAACATTGTAGGGCCTAGAAAAGTTAAAAGAAAGCAAAGTTGCCAATTCAATTTCTGCAAATGGGTATTTGTGAGAGTCCCCACAACATCTCCTCAAAAATCACAATATGCCCTAAGTATTAAGATCACCCTACCTAGGCTAAATGGAGGAACACTCTAAGATCATTTAAAGTAGCCTGCTACATTCCTAAAGTTAACTGGAGTTGGAAAAACTGGCCTGAAACGTTTGGTCAATAGCAGGAGCTTTCAACTTCATAACGGGAAATATGCCTTGGCACAAATTTTCAACATGGGATTCCACCAGATGCTTGTATGTCAGTAATGCTCTCAAAGGGTGTGATGTAGTTTAGCTCAGCCTGCAAGACAATTGGGAATTCCAACAAGATGATTTAATACAATATTAACATCTAAACCAGCGGTTCTCAACCTATGGGTCGCGACCCCATTTGGTGTCGATCGACCATTTCATGGGGGTCGCCAAGCAAGGCTGTCTGCCATTTTTTTGTCCATTTTTTCCCCTTTTCCGGTGGGTGCCTTACCTCCCTTGGGCTGGGCCAGCTGGTGGTCGGCCTGCTCCGTCTCTGCCGTTTGCCAGCTATGCCTCGGCTGGCGCAGGGGGCGGAACCACGCATGCGCAGCGCTCCCGGGCAGGGAAAGTCCTCGACTTACGACCGGTTGGGTAGTCCTCGACTTACGACCGGTTTAGTCCTCGACTTACGACCGGTTTAGTCCTCGACTTACGACCGGTTTAGTCCTCGACTTACGACCGGTTGGGGGTTGCGGCATTAAAAAGATTGAGAACCACTGATCTAAACCAAAAGTGCTTTTTCCAAAGGCAATTGGACTTTGAGAAACAACAAAGTCCAGTTGCCTCTTGAAAAAGCACCTTTGGGACAATCATGACCTGGATGATTGAGAATCTCCATAGACATTAACATCTAACTTACCTACAACAACAGTAGAGGGAAATACGTTTTTAGACTAATGTTTAATTCTGCTTTACTTCACAACACTAGTACAACTTTACAGTGCCTAATGGTGTATTCTCTCAGAAATAAAATTACATCCCTATTACTATTTAAAACTAGAGCAGACAAATCTTCCCCATCACCAGACAACACAAATATACACATCCTCCTTGGTGTCCTGCCATTGGCCTAGTTCATTTAAATTTGTAACACTAATTTTCTGAACTGGATAGCTTGCACTATTTAATAACAGAATTAGCCACACACAGCCTTCTGTTTTATTCCACTATATTTCTCCATAACCTTTGGGTTTAGAGAGCCTTAGAGATGACTCTGTAGAAACTATGCAGTGAAGGTTAGCAAAAGCGTATACCAAAGGAGGCTCTAAGCCAGTGGTGGCGAACCTATGGGACCGGTGCCAGAGGCGGCACTCAGAGCCCTCTGTGGGCACGCACGCACGCCGTCGCCCCAGTCCTAGGCCTTCAGCTGGGTTTTATAAAACCTTTTCGCTTTAGGCCTCCGCCGCTGTGTGCAAAAAAAAAAAAGGTTCAGTCAATTTCAACTTCTCGTGGGGAAAAAAAAGATCTTGCAAAGTTCGAATTGATTGATTGAACTTTTTAGTCCCACCCAGTCTGCCGTTACCACCGCAGCCACACCCACCCAATGGGCCACGCCCACCCAATGGGCCACGCTCGCCCAATGGGCCACACCCACCCAATGGGCCACACCCGCCCGGCACTCGATGATGCATAAGTGGATTTTGGGTTGCAGTTTGGGCACTCAATCTCTAAAAGGTTCGCCATCACTGCTCTAAGCCCAAGAAATAAAGAAAACATTAGAAAGAAACTCAGACTATCTTGTCCTATCTCCATGAGTTATTTGAAGGAGAGAGGGAAAAAACACTGAATCTGTTCCATAACCTAAAACAATAAAATATGATTCAAAATAAACTTTTAGAGTCAGTTTCCTGAGCTGGCCGACCTTAAAGGTTTTGACATCACATGCAGCATTATCTTAAAATCCTGAATGTGCTCAGCAGCCTTTAAAAAAAAGACCCCATTTTAAACCTTCGACAATAATGCATCTTGCAAGGATAGAAAAAGTATATTGTCTAAAGGTTAAAGTAGATAAGAGACGGAGACCCTTAATTAGTTTACCTCTTGCATATTTTAAAGATGAATTGTAGTCCTGAGAATCTAGATGTGGATAAGGGTAAAGGCAACAGAGAAAGAAAATTAAATCTTCCTTGCATGCCTTTTTTTTCCAAGTTTGAATCACCCGGTAAATGTATTTAGGGGTGTCTTTTTTAAAAACACCTATAAAGAAGATTGCCCAATCTTTTGTTAACATATTACCAAGCTTAGTATTCGGCATACGTATTCGCATAACTGCCCCTTTCTGCTATGAAGTCAGTCAGTCTTCAGGGTTGAAACAAATTCTCAAGTATTGTCTTAATAGGATTATGCACGTATGTACATAATTCTTGCATTCTGGTTTTGTCTACTGATTTGTATCTAGGTAGGGCACAAGATTCCTGGTTTTGGCAAATCATAACACATGCTAAATTCTCGTTCTTCTTCTTTGGATTTGGCTTAAATCAGGACTATGAATATGCAATCAGAATCCCAGCAAGGGATTTTATATTCATTACAAAAACGTCAACGCCCACATGATATATTTTACCATGTTTATTTAGCTAGGTAAAAAGGTCTTATCTAAGTCACTGTCTCATAACCTTTGATGCAATTAATTTCCAGAGATAAAAGCTCCTAATACTGTCTAAATAAAGTTTCTATGGGAAACTCCCTATCAGAGAAACAAGCCAGCTTAATCTTTTCCAGATTGGCCTCTCCTTCTGTTTTCGTACCCTCTTTACAGTTTTGCAAATTCGCACCCAAAAGTTGTGCATAAACAAGGAGGGAGGCCTGCAAATGGATTCTGAGCATTAACTTTTGCAGCACTAGGTTAAAGATTAGAAAGTTTGCTATGTTACACTCAAGTCAATTAGAATCTTTTTGTTCCGTAGGCATCTCCAGAACAACTAAAGCTAACTTTCTGGCATTAAGGGGGAAAAAAAAATTGTGCTAAAACAATCAACTAAGCAACTTCCCATAAAAGATTAAAAACGCCTATCGGAATTAGGAAACTTCTCCCACACATGTGGAAAAGGCTTTTAAGTGCAACACTTCTAAAACAATGAGTCAAAAGGAACTTCCGCTACAAGAAGAGTAAACCGTTCTCCCAGTCGTGCCTTCTCTTCATGACAAGTCTAAAAGTAAAACACTTGCTTTTATTGGCGTTGATACAGAAGGTGATCGATCAAGTTGGTCATTGTCAACCATGGAAGAGGTTGGTCCAGCCCCAGAAGTCCAAGTCAGGATTCCTGGGGCTGACCTGGGATTCTCTAGCGCAGGGCTGCATCATCTCTACTCTCCATCAGATAGATATGGAAGCTGCTGCCAGCACATCTGGAGGGCACCAAAGCACTAACCCTATTTTAGATCAATGGCAAGAATGTACTCAAAGCTGAGCTGGACAGGAAATGTTCTTTCTTTTCTCATATAGAAAGTCAGGTTTTGCATGCTTTTAAGAAAGCTGGTTGTCAATATTCCAGAAAAAGTAGGGAACCTTATAGAGAAAATAGGACAGTGAAAAATGAATGCTAAACTATTAGCATTAGTAGAAAAAGAACTGTTTTCTGTCCATGTATTTTCTTTTACATGCAAAGTCTATTTTATCTTCAGAAAGTCAAGAACCAGAGCATGGTTTCCCTCCAATGTTATCTTTATATTAGTTGGGCTGAGAAACAGTGATTAGTTCAAAGTCTTTCAGTGAATTTCTAAAACTAAATATGGACATAACTAGGACCTGGATCTCTCAGGTCCTCGTACAAAATCATAACCACTAAATTTGCTCTTGGAGGCTGATTTTTCAGAGCCTTGACAAAATTGTACAATGGATCATGGACCTTCATGCTTTTCAAATGGCTCAGAGCCCACCCACCCCGCCCCCCAGTGATTGCTAGCTCATGGTCATTGGTGGCAGTTCATTAAAGAGATACAAAGAGCATCTCTTGACATAAATTTTGAGTGGCTATTCCATGCCTGTTACAAGATGAAATGAGAAGGAACTAAAATAATTTGAGTTCTTGACTATTCAGGTTGGCAAGAAAGTCTCTCTTCTGACTTAGGTGCTAAGAAGGAGCTAGATGTGTTTATGGCATCCTTATAAGGCACCAAAATCTACTATACAAAACATATATGTATGCTGCATGGTAATCCCTTTCTATCCCAAAGAGTGTAGTTTGCTTCAGTGGGAAATATCTCACTCTTTTCTAAATTGATATAATTGTGATGCAATTAACCCAATTCAATAACCCAACCAAAGATATATATATGTATGTATGTATGTATGTATGTATGTATGTATGTATGTATGTATGTATGCAGCAGTACTTATATATATATATATATATATATAAGGACTGCTTCACATATATATATATGTAGGTCTTTGGTTATTTGGGTTTTCTCCCGCGTAAAATTGGAAGTGTCTTGGCGACGTTTCGACGAAGTCCCATTCGTCATCTTCAGGCTGGTGTTTTCAGCTTTGTGCTTCTTTGCTTTCCTCAAAGTTGCACCCGGCGGCGGCAAGGAAAGCAAAGTAGCACGAAGCTGAAAACACCAGCCTGAAGATGACGAATGGGACTTCGTCGAAACGTCGCCAAGACACTTCCAATTTTACGCGGGAGAAAACCCGAATAACCAAAGACCTACATACAAACACCCGCGAAAACCTCAAAAACCTCAGAAAACACACACATATATATATATATGTATGTATGTATGTATGTACGTATATGTATACATATATGTGTGTGTATATATATATATAAATTATAGTGTATATGCATAATTCGTCGCTGTTATTTCAAAATTTTGTAAGGGATGCAAGAACATATCAGAAGCGTTCTAGGGGTGCGGGGTATAGAAAAGGATGGGAGCCACTGTCCTACATTATACAGTGAATGCTGAATGACCGCTGTCATTACCATTCCAGATAGGGTTAATTTGTTGGTCTTTTCCTTATGGTGCAGAGGGTTCAGCCCAAGAATCTTCTAATAGAAGAGGCTTCACATGCTAGCTTCATCTAGAGCTACATTAGGAGGATTCATGCTGCTCTCTAACTACAAGGCGCAGATCGTAAAAGTTGATATTCCCAGAGAGAGGCAATGTTTTCAGTGGAAAAAAGCCAAGAAACGGATCCAAAGACAACCCCCAAACTGCTTTCAAAGTTTTTTGGTCAAGTAAAACTGCAAGTCTTATGGCTTGAGAGAACGAACTGCAATTAAATGGTCGTGGTGCAGTCCCCTGAATTATATAGCTGTTAGAGGAAAATAGCATACAAACATTGTTTTCAGCCTGGCCTTCCCATAATTGGCAGGCCACAGCCAGATCCACAATATGCAAAGAGTTCCTTACCTACAGAGGTCTGCACAACCACACACACGTCTGTGCACACTTACACTGCCAACACCTCCAGGATTGCTCTGCAAAACTGCAGGAAAGGAGATACCACAAAAAAGAACATTTGTACCTGGCTGACTCACAATAGTGAGCCTCTCCTGGCTTCTGTCCCAGAGGGGGGAACATCCCTCTGCTTCTCCCATGTCAAGCAAGCTCTGCTACCAGCTGCATATCTGGGCCTGATAGGTGTGGGTTGGAAATCTCCCTCTTGTTGCAATAGCAAAACAACACAACACGCCAACCCAAATGCTGTGAACTTTCTCAAGATCTTAAAAACACCAGCAGCTAATCAGACCCCTGTTAATACACTGTGCTGCTCGTTGAGAAACATCTTTGCCTCTCTGCAGAAGTGGAGATGTTTTGATTGAAAGGCAGGGACTTTCCAATCTTTTCAGCTTTAGCACTCCACACTGGCTTCCTGTTTAATGGAAATGAATTGCAATCAAGACAGGAACTCTCCAACTCCTTCTCCCACTGAGACCCTCCATTGTCCTTTCACCGTACAGTCATCAAACTAAGAATGGCACATTAGGTCTAGGGACTAAGTGGAAGCTGCGTCCTTAATCTTCAAAAAATTACTTTATGTACTAACTAAAGCCTTGATGCATGCTGCAGAAAACAGACATTCTTGTTACAAATTTTGAGAGATTCAGAATGTTCTACTTGCTCTATTGCAACTCATTTTAATGCATGCGGGACACAGACACAAGGAAGAGGATTTAGGAGGGAAGAGGAGAAAATTTAAGTGGATGGTCCTTGTAAAAGTGACAGCTGGAGGTAACTTCCTGCAGCTGCTCTATAATAAATAATCTACATACTGTAAGGGCCAGGCTGGTCTCCTCCTTGTGGTGAAGTTTCTGAAACCCAGCCTCCTAGTTAATGATTTTACTTCTTTGGCTATATAGTGGGTAAAGATAGAGGGCTTGGCCCTCCTTTTTCAGAATCTTCAGTATGGAATTTCTCGGTTACTGCTCTCCATGATATTCTCAGTGGAGGTGCCATGAACTGAACCTGGTCCTTTGAACGTGCAGAACACACATACCAACTCTTTTGCCAGCTTAGCAACAGAGACTACAACCAACTGCAATGGAGCCTGCCCATCATGGTTGTAAATCAGTGGCCCTCAACCATTTGGGCACTAGGGACCGGTTCCGTGGAGAGAGATTTTTCCGTGGACCAGAGGAGGCGTGGTTTTGCATGCTGCCCGCATCCCCCAGATGGGGTTTCGCTTGTTTGCAGGGACCGGTTTCTGGCATGCTGCGGACTGGTGCCGGTCCACAGACCAAGGGTTGGGGACCCCTGTTGTAAATCACCCAGGAGACTGATCCAATTTTACAAACTTTTGTGCAGCAGTCCTTAAGCAGACGCCATGGCTATAAAGCAAATGCCAAAGTCCTTAAGTGAACCAATGGTTCCACATAAGTCGCTTTTGCCAAAAACTGGAAGTAAATGCTGAGTTTGGGCAAAAATATCATAAAACACAGTCATGTGACTACGGGATGCTGCCATCAGGCGTAAAAATAAGAGCTCGCTGCCGAGCATCCAACATGCCAGGGGGGCATCAGAACTTCCAAATCAGGTGGTAAGTGTCCCAGAGAGGTCTATCACAACTTCAAATGGTTGCTAAGCAACCAGTCATAAATCAAGAACTACCTGTATTGTATCACACAGGACCGTTCAAATGGTATATTCAGGAAGAGTGTCCTCAAACTGGTGACCAGAACTGAACAACTGCAAGTTTGCCATGGTTTCCAGTTAAGAGGACCAAAAACACTAGTTTGTGAAAGGGCGCTTTAGAAAAGGAAAAAGCTAACTTGTTAGTAATATCTCCCAGACTAATCATCATCATCATCATCATCATCACCTTCAAGAACCAAGGCTGCAGGTAGAAAGCACTCATACAAAATAGGGTACATGATGATTTTTTGTTCTGCCAGGTTGCCCTTCACAAGCACATGCACACCGAGATAAACACAGAAATATCTTTTCTAGATATGTTAATCAAGGCTAACCACATATTACTTTTGCTCTTTTTTGTTTTTCCTTGAAAATAAAAAGGCCAGTGGGTGGGTTTTTTTTATGATTTGTCATTGAATTTCAGGAGAACAAGAACAGAAGACTCCAGGGACACAAAAAGGGTGTGGATTACTAATCCCTGCTTTAGAACATTATCACTGCATTGTGCAAACAGAAGCTTGCGAGGGTATCTCACTTGCCCAGATCTCTCTGCCAAATTACATCTTACAACAATCTTCACTTTAATTCAAAAATTTTGGATGCGTAGAACTGTCGCATTTAGAGATCATTGTCTCTATGAAAGAAAACAAATAGATGAAAGCTGTTGATCACCTTGGAGGGTTAAAATTACATCACGTGTTTCTTTTCTACTGCATTTGGAGAACATTACTTAAGAATGTACTGAAAGTGCATGTTATTGTTAAGTGTAGGATGTGTTCCAAAAGAAAAGGGGATCTGCACTTAGAGACATAAGCTCCTTCTTGGCCCAATTACAGTGTATGATTGGATGTATGACAGAAATGTCCGTCAGTACATTTGCTTCTGCATGGTGGAGAAACTTCTATTCTACAATTTGAGTTCCTCGCAATCCCAAAATATTTGTATTTTGCCTTCCGTCCCTCTTTCTTTCACCTGCATGCCCCTAGGGCAGGAGTAGGCAACCTTGGCTCTTTTATGACTTGTGAACTTCAATACCCAGAATTCCTGAACCAGACATACTGACTAAGGAATTCTGGGAGTTGAAGTCCACAAGTCATAAAAGAGCCAAGGTTGCCTACCCCGCCCTAGGGCAAGGACAAAAAAAAAAAGAGCTTTATCTAAGTAAAAGGATATTTGTTTACTTAAATAGTTTTTCTTGGTTTAGGAAACTGTGATAGTATTGGAGGACACCAACTTGAGATGAGCACATAACTGTGAAAAACACAGCAGATAGCATAGATTAGCAGCCTTGGACATCCTGACATACAATCAATGGGCTGATAAGGTGGTAAGAGGGCAACATGATCCTTGTTCTATTCATTTTTTTTCAATGTGGTTGAAGCAGCATACATCCAGAATTATTTTATCAGTGACAGATTAGATTTCTTCTCAATTAAACCTGCAAACTAAGTACATTGCACAGGATCAGACATACAATACTGCTAAAAGCAACCTTGGACACGACCAAAAGATATTAGAGGAGGTCTCTGATTTTAGAGATCCAGTCTGGTGCAGTGGTTAAGGCAGAGGTCCCCAACCTTTTGGGCACCAGGGACCGGTTCCGTGGAGAGAGGTTTTTCCACGGACCGGGGGGGTCGGGTCGTGGTTTTGTGTGCTGCGTGCATCCCACGGATGGGGCTTTGCTTGTTTGTGCAGACCGGTTGCTGGCATACCACCGCCGGGTACTGGTCCACAGACTGGGGGTTGGAGACCCCTGGGTTAAGGCATCAGGCTACAAACCGGGAGACAGCGATTTCTAGTCTGCCTTAGGCACAAAGCCAGCTGGTTGATCTTGGGTCGGTCACTCTCTCTCAGCTCTAGGAAAGAAGCAATGGCAAACCGACTTCCAAAAAACCTTACCAAGAAAACAGCAGGGACAAATTCAGGTAATCATAAAGAGTCAAAACCCAACTCAAAGGCATCCATCTTTCTTCCCACCCTCCTTTAACACAAAACAAGGTGGATCCCTCACCCGTAAGGTTGCGTTCCTCCGTATATCTCTCTTTTTCCTTGACTCTCTTTCCCATCATCCATGCTCCAAAAGAACGTTGTGCAATACCAACTAAGAAGAGTTTAGCACTCCTCGTTCTCCTATCGGTGTTAAAATAGTCCCTCCACCTTACAGCTGATCTGTGATCTGCAACAATGCTGGATTTAAGCGCACAGACCTGCTATTGTCATGTCCCATTTGATCCAAAGATTCTCCCCATTCAAAGAAAGCCCTTTTTTCTCAGAAGAAGCCTGGGAGAAGAGATAAACTTTGTACCACGCCCTCAGGGTCAATATCTTTCTGCTCAAGAAACCTGCTGGGGGAAAACAAATTCCAAACTCAAAGATAGATCTTTTGCTGCAATTTTCTTCAAAGCTTTATTACAAAGCTTTTCCAATAAGCCAGTAAGCATCTTGGTCTGATTTCTCAGCTATTTATGTGGCTGCAAAACATGAAGTGGGGAATTAGCTAATTTACAAATATTTACCACTGAAAAAAACTGATATTACAGCTTAAATAAGAGGACAGGATTAATGCCCCTGCCTTTTTAAATTATTGAAATACTGTGAAGTTCTTGAATTACATCTTCTTATACAGTATATTAAATGCCTTGTGCTATAAGCTTACTGCTTAATTTTATGAATAATACCAAAGAAATGTTCAGTGTTTTTAAAGAGAATTATGGCTAATTAAAGACTGTCAACTGAGAACAGCAACTTTGGAATATTGCCCTAATACATTCATTATTTAACTATAACTATCAAACTAATGAGTTGGGCAATCGTTCCAACATACTGTAATTATGACAACTTTTAACAGCCCATATTATTCATAGAAAAATAGAAGATTGCTTTATAACAGGTAAGGCTTATTTCCATGTACCCAGAGGTGGGATTCAAATATGTGAACAGCCGGTTCTCTGTGTGGATGCCGCTTCCGGACGTCTATTCTGGCCCTGGGCAACAAAACATTAGCTACCGGTTCTGCCGAAGTGATGCGAACCGGCTGAACCCCACCACTGCCTGTACCCCTGTATTGACCTGGTTCTCATGTCACATCAAGCTATAAATTGGTTTGCCTGATTTCAGCACAGCTATACTAAGCAACTCTTGTTATTGTGGTTTACAGGCGATGATCTAAGATGCTTAAATGTGGTTTACCAAATAAACTATGGCTAAGTGTTTATCGAACAAGCCACTATGTCTGTACTTATTGGCAGCTTCCGTTCTCTTTTCCATTGCAATTCTTTGTCAGTGACTAATCAAGACTTATACCGAGTCCACATAATATAAAGCATGTGAGTTCGGCTGCAGCCCTCCCACTACACTAGTTCTTCTTAGACAAGACCGAGATATTACCAGCAAAATGTTCTATAGTAATCTACCGGTAATCCAGTACATTTTTATATTTTTAGAATGACTTCTTCATTATGACACCTGCAGAGTCCAAGGATATATTTTTTATGCTACTGGATACATACAAAGTACGTATCCACGCCTTCAAGTCATTCATGACTTCTGGTGACTGCCTGGACAAGTTCACTCTATTTTTCATGACAAGATTTTTAAAAAGTGATTGGCCATTGTCTGTTTCCTAGGGCTGAGAGAGAGTGACTGGCCTAAGGTCATCGGGTCTAAGCCAGGACCGGAACTCACAATCTCTTGTCTTCTAGCTTAGAACCATATACTATGCGCCAAAGTACATTTAAGCAACATTAAAAACAAAAAGCCGATCACAATTCCCCAATCAAAATATCTTGCTCTTGTACCTTTTTATATAAAAGTCCAGTCTCGTTTAGATGAATCGGACTTGCCTCCCGCAAGGATTGTATTTTAGAAATACATGCAATTAAAAAATATACTTCAAAAGCTAATAGGTTATTATCCCAGCAGGGCTTCTAAGCTTGTTACCGCTGTGTGCCAAGCAGCTGTTTTGTGGGTAAAGCTTTTCCATCACCATATTTCCAGAGGCTGGAAAAAGTTTTCTCTCCAAAATATCTACAGTTGTTGCACAAACACCCTGCTTTTGGACAGGGTGAGGAAGAGAAGTTGGCAATTCTAAAAGCAAAGTATGATATGAAAAAAGGCAGCTATTGCTTTCTGAGCCAGTGAGTGTCAATGCTAAAGGTGGACACAAGAGCCGCAACAGACAAAATTCAGCACATCTTCAGAAACATTTGTCCAGCAATATGATCAACACTGCTCCAGCTTCTCATCCTTAAAGCAGCATTACTTTCCTTGACTCTGCCAGCTAATGGTAAAACAGTAAGGGAAAAATTACCTTCTGTTTAAAGACAGATGAGCAAATGCATTTTGATCCACTGAGAATAAAAAAATCTGCATTCATGGTTAAAAGATAAAAGGCTTGCCATACTAGAATTTTATCCACCCAGCAATTCTATTAACATCTCCTATATTAAAATTACTCCACATAATCTAGCCCAGATGTTGGTGCTTGCAATGCCAATATGTCCTCTGCATTCACATAGCCCTTTAAGCGGTGTTTTAGTTAATAAGGATTAGCAAAAACAAACAAACAAAAACAGTCTGGGTTCACATTTTGGCCTTGCTTAAAGTAGGAATCCACAGTCAGTCACTGTCAATGGCCTGAATGGAAGAGAGGCTGTTTAAAGCAGGGGTCTTCAAACTTGGCAACTTTCAGACTTGTGGACTTCAACTCCCAGAATTCCTCAGCCAGCCATGCTCAACCACATCCAGGTTCTGCTCCACCCTAACTTTGAGCCCGGAATTCTCTTTCAGCCCAATCTACCACACAGGGTTGTTGTGAGCAAAAATTGGAGGAGGAAGCATGATACACCATCTTCAGCTCCTAAACGAAAGGCAGGATATTTATCTAATTAAATGAATACAGGTAGTCCTCAACTTATAACCATTTGTTTAGTGACTGTTTTGAGTTACATCAGCACTGAAAAATGTGACTTACAATCCGTTTTCAACTGTTGCAGCCTCCTCGTGATCACATGATCAAAATTCAGCCATTTGGCAACTGGCTCATATTTATGATGGTTGCAGTGTCCTGGCAGGGGGGAGTCATTTGATCACCTTTTGTGATCTTCTGACAAGCAAAGTCAATGGGGGAAGCCAGATTCACCTAACAACCGTGTTGCTACTTAACAACTGCGGCGATCCACTTAAGAATTGTGGCAAGCAAGGTTGTAAAATGGGACAAATCTCACTCAACAACTGTCTCACTTAGCAACAGAAATTCTGGGCTCAATTGGGATCGTTAAGACGAGGACTACCTATAAAAAAAAATCCTGTTCAAAGCACGTAAAGCTGTTTAAAACAACCGCGTAGCATTAAAGAACAGATATGGCCACAGGAATAAAACTTAAAAATCATCATTAAGCTTTTGTTATCCAAAAAGCATCTTACACTGAATCACCAAACCGCAAAAGCCACTGTCATCCAAAAAATTTTCAACTAACCCTTTTGTCTTGGGAGGACACTGGTGGGATGTTTGAGTGTTTAGCTGGTTGTATATGTAATTGTCTCTAGAGGAGTATTTATCACCACCTCAGGCGTAGTGATGTCACAGCACTGTTCTACACACTTTCATCATGCCTTCTTAAAAGCATGGGTTTACAATCCCACAAACCGCTCCCTTATAATTTCACCTAGCAATTGTAAAATGGGCATCTAATTGTTCATTTCCCTTTTAGCTTATGTGGAGTACATTCAATCAAGTTTGTTGTGACGTATTTCCAAAGAAGTGGATCCAGGGTTCTAGTTTAATCTATTGGGTCCACACAACCAGAATTGCCCAGCGAGACACAGAAAAGCCAGGCACCTTCCTGAACACAGAACCTGGGGTTTTCATGAAGCATAATATGAAAAATATGAACCAAATTGCAGCATTTTGTAGTTTGCTGTGTGGTTTAAAAATAGTGAAGAATTGCTGTTAAGTAAGAAGTTGGTCCCTGAAATTTAAGAGCATTTATCAAAATCTAAACATAGTAAGAGTGACATAGTTCAGATGCTTTCAAATCAAGCCTATAATCATAGCCAAGAACTCAAGTGCATAATAATTGTGTAATAGTAAATAACATGCTAACACAATGCAATTGCTTCGGTCAGTGGTCTAAATCTGTAAGGAGGGGCATAATGCAATCAAAGGACCAATTAGCTTATGTAAATTACCACAGGCCACCTGAACTGAGCCTATGCTTATTTTGAAGATTAGGTATCCCCTAAAATCTGGCACACTGTAAATGGATTATAACACTCATTATCTTCCTAGATAGGAGTTGCAGCCCGCCATCTACTATGCAACACCTTGATTCCAGGAGAGCAGCTACGCATTGGCTCGGTTGCACTAAGTCCCGGGGTAACTTGCATCAGGCACTGCAATATTTTTTCAGCGCTGCTCCAGAAGTCTGCAACCCTACTTAGGAGTAAAGCTTAATGTGCAGAATTACGTTGGAGCCGATCCATTAAGTCTGACCGTTCGGGGGAAGGGAAGCCCTCCCAGAAAAAGGTGCGCAGATGGCGGGATTTGATGGCACCCTGCAAGGCAGGCTACTGACTGCCCGAAGCACATGCCGAGTTCACACGTCGCGCTAAGCCAGGGTTTATTTAACCGCGATTTACTAAACAACCCCCAACCGGCTACTTTCACACAACACAGGAAAGCGATCCCAAAGAAGCGCAGGAAGGCAGGGCGCAACACGCGACCGTAGCCGCGTTCTGACACGCCAGGGAGCTGTCAAACGTCCGGTGGGGGGGGGGGGGGAATGGGAAGCTTCCAGCTTCTTTGCGGAGTTACGAAGCGCCCCGTCTCTGCGAGCAAAGCAACTTCGGGGTGGAAGGGCCGAGATCTGCTTCCCCCGTCCTAATTCTCCCATCCCGGGGAAGGGACCTTCGCCCCCCCCCCTCCTGCCCTGCAGCCCGAACCTTGTTCTGCCCTGCCCAGCACCGCGGGTGCCTCTCATCTCCGCCGGCCAAAGCCTGCCAGGGAAAAAAAACCCTTCGCCCGGGCTATGAATCTCGGCGTTTGTCAACACGCCCGCGCACCGATTCGGGTCTGCGCGTGGGCAGTGGCGAGTCGGGCAACACGCGTGTTCCCGAGCGGCCAAGAGAGAAGCGAAGGGACGGTCCCGGAGCGAGTCCTGCTCCCAGCAAACCCAGCATCCTTACCGCGCACGCTTGGAAACGGGGATTCCCTTCCGACAAGCCCGGCCGGCTTCCCTCGCGCAGGATCGGGGCGCGCTGCTCCCTCGCCTCCTCCTCCTCCTCCTCCTCCTCCTCTCGAGAGATCTGTCAAGGCAGAAGTTGGGCTCGGAGGAAGCTGCTTCCTGCAAACTTTTTTTTGCCGCGGCGCTTCCACGCGCAGCAGCGTCGCCCTCCGCCTCCTTGCTTTGCCTCCGGGGGGGGGGAGGCACCGGACAGGGAAACGCCGAGGCTCGGATGCCGCTCCGGTCCGGGGCCCGTCCGGGGCGAGCGTCAAGAAAGACGCACCGAGTTGCTGTGCCCGGACTCCTGGGTTAACCCCCTCGTGCTAAGGAGAGAAACATTTCCCTGCGGGGGGACTCGCGCACAGGCCCATCAATCAGAGCGGCGCAGGCCTCCCGTTGGTCGGAGGGCGGGTGCTTGGGAGATGATGGACAACCGAGAGCATTTTGCCCAAGGAAACGCCTCCTTCCTCTCGCTCGGCTCCGGATTCCTCGCTTCTTCCTTAGATGAGTCGGAGCGCGATGCGGAGCGGGAGCTGGTTTCCTTGCGGTCGCTTGGCCCGGATCCGGCTCGGCGACAATCCTGCGTTTTCCCCGGGAGACAAAACTTTCAGGGTTTGATCCGTTTCGGCTGAAATTCGGTTTAGTTTGCCAGCCAAACACTTCGCTCTAGGCAAATGTTTCCGTTCACTTTTCAGAACTGGCAAGGCAAGTTTTAGTTTTCTCCTAGTTCTGACACGACCGAGATCAATAGTAACAGGGCGTCTTAAAAACAACAATCGGTTCCCCCGATTTATTTATTTTAAAANTTATTTAACCGCGATTTACTAAACAACCCCCAACCGGCTACTTTCACACAACACAGGAAAGCGATCCCAAAGAAGCGCAGGAAGGCAGGGCGCAACACGCGACCGTAGCCGCGTTCTGACACGCCAGGGAGCTGTCAAACGTCCGGTGGGGGGGGGGGGAATGGGAAGCTTCCAGCTTCTTTGCGGAGTTACGAAGCGCCCCGTCTCTGCGAGCAAAGCAACTTCGGGGTGGAAGGGCCGAGATCTGCTTCCCCCGTCCTAATTCTCCCATCCCGGGGAAGGGACCTTCGCCCCCCCCCCCTCCTGCCCTGCAGCCCGAACCTTGTTCTGCCCTGCCCAGCACCGCGGGTGCCTCTCATCTCCGCCGGCCAAAGCCTGCCAGGGAAAAAAAACCCTTGGCCCGGGCTATGAATCTCGGCGTTTGTCAACACGCCCGCGCACCGATTCGGGACTGCGCGTGGGCAGTGGCGAGTCGGGCAACACGCGTGTTCCCGAGCGGCCAAGAGAGAAGCGAAGGGACGGTCCCGGAGCGAGTCCTGCTCCCAGCAAACCCAGCATCCTTACCGCGCACGCTTGGAAACGGGGATTCCCTTCCGACAAGCCTGGCCGGCTTCCCTCGCGCAGGATCGGGGCGCGCTGCTCCCTCGCCTCCTCCTCCTCCTCCTCCTCCTCTCCAGAGATCTGTCAAGGCAGAAGTTGGGCTCGGAGGAAGCTGCTTCCTGCAAACTTTTTTTTGCCGCGGCGCTTCCACGCGCAGCAGCGTCGCCCTCCGCCTCCTTGCTTTGCCTCCGGGGGTGGAGCGGCACCGGACAGGGAAACACGCCGAGGCTCGGATGCTCAGTGGCCGCTCCGGTCCGGGGCCCGTCCGGGGCGAGCGTCAAGAAAGACGCACCGAGTTGCTGTGCCCGGACTCCTGGGTTAACCCCCTCGTGCTAAGGAGAGAAACATTTCCCTGCGGGGGGACTCGCGCACAGGCCCATCAATCAGAGCGGCGCAGGCCTCCCGTTGGTCGGAGGGCGGGTGCTTGGGAGATGATGGACAACCGAGAGCATTTTGCCCAAGGAAACGCCTCCTTCCTCTCGCTCGGCTCCGGATTCCTCGCTTCTTCCTTAGATGAGTCGGAGCGCGATGCGGAGCGGGAGCTGGTTGCCTTGCGGTCGCTTGGCCCGGATCCGGCTTGGCGACAATCCTGCGTTTTCCCCGGGAGACAAAACCTTCAGGGTTTGATCCGTTTCGGCTGAAATTCGGTTTAGTTTGCCAGCCAAACACTTCGCTCTAGGCAAATGTTTCCGTTCACTTTTCAGAACTGGCAAGGCAAGTTTTAGTTTTCTCCTAGTTCTGACACGACCGAGATCAATAGTAACAGGGCGTCTTAAAAACAACAATCGGTTCCCCCGATTTATTTATTTTAAAA
>NW_015386120.1:139778-144499 GCF_001527695.2 Protobothrops mucrosquamatus | reverse complement strand
TTCAGGGTTTGATCCGTTTCGGCTGAAATTCGGTTTAGTTTGCCAGCCAAACACTTCGCTCTAGGCAAATGTTTCCGTTCACTTTTCAGAACTGGCAAGGCAAGTTTTAGTTTTCTCCTAGTTCTGACACGACCGAGATCAATAGTAACAGGGCGTCTTAAAAACAACAATCGGTTCCCCCGATTTATTTATTTTAAAAAAACCTTTAATCGAATTGATTGGATTCTGGCTTTTGACTCTCATTTAACCTTTTTTTTTTGCCCCGCTTTCCGTAGCACGTCTAAACCTGCCAATTCAAGATAGATGCATCTGGTAAGATAGACTTCTTCTACTGCTAGTCACCCTGTCGAGCTGCTTAGGGATAATAGTCGTTAGAGTCCGAAGATTTTGGACAGCAGCAGGCTGGGGAGGTTTGCAATAAATGCGCAATTAAAAAAAAAAGGGGGGGGGGACAAGTTCTTGAAGTGTTCTAGTTGCAACCCATTAGTACAAGTCGCTTTTTTTTTTTTTTTGTTTCTGTGCCTTTTTGTTTCTGTGCCTTTAACACTCCCCTAAAAGAAACTCATCAGCTATCCAACTGTTCCTGACATTGGAATTCAAAACGTCTTTGTTTCAGCTGCATCATGCCTGTGCAGCACAAGATTATGTATGTTTACTGAAGATTAAATTTCACTCCATTCAACAGCACTTGCTCGGAAGTGTGCTGGAAGGATTGCGGATATAACATCAACATCAGGATTGAAAAGGATTGTCATTCCAGCAAAGTTGCACAAGTTTTCTTTTCCAAACAGGAACTGCATGCAATTAAATATTCAAACCATGAACAGATGGATTTTATATGAAGGTGCAGTTAAGACCGCAAGCATTTATGAAGTGGTTAATTTTGCTATAGTCACACACACACACACACACACATTAAAATTATGAAACTCTTACCTAAGGAGAAGAAAGTCAAGGAATGGTTCCAAGCACAAATGAATCTCCAAAAGTGAATCCTTTAGGATGGATTGCATACTTTTAATTGCATTTGGGCTCTTCCCCGTCCGTCCCTCCCCTTCATTAAGAAATCGAGGACAAACAAGATTGCTAAGGGCTGATTTGCCACCAGAGGCCCTCCCCTGATTCATGACCATCTGGAGATGAACAAGGATTCTTTTAGGGTGGCCTCCACTAAAGTCCATCGAAAGCGTTGGTCTAGTTCAGGGGTAGGCAACCTTGGCTCTTTTATGACTCGTGGACTTCAACTCCCAGAATTCCTGAGCCAGCATGGCTCAGCTTGGAAATCTCTCTTTCCCCTCAGCTGTGCTGGCTCAGGAATTCTGGGAGTTGAAGTCCACGAGTCATAAAAGAGCCAAGGTTGCCTACCCCTGGTCTAGTTATATCTGAGTAAGAATGTACTCTGGAAACAGCATTTGGAAACTCAGAGTGGGCCAAAGGGAAGAGGAGGGAGGATGGTGTGAAGTACACTGTAGACAAGCTCCTTGTTTCTTTCCATCCAAATGTTCCTGCTGGATTCCACCACCACCATCACCACCCTATCCAAAAGCTCTTCTGGGCTTCCTGTTGCAACATTGCTAGTTAGCTAGCTACTTCCAAGTTCAGAGATGACGAATAGACTGCACAACTTCAGACTAAATCAAATGTCATCCAGAAGAGGGGCAAATGTTTTTGGACACTTCCCTGGGTAAACAGGACTGCAACTAGCAGTCAGTAATGTAAATTGTATATAACGTTTTTTCCTTGACATGCTGCGTTTTGTTTGCAAAGAGGGACCAGATTTATTTGGTTGGTCAAACGGGGCAGGGAACAGACAGCATTCCAAACCTACAGTATGAACTCAGGATTAAACACTATCACCTAATTGTCCTGTTCCGGCAGACCAAAATCTCAAGAAATCTGTGTATGACTTAAAAGTAAACCTCCAGAGTTCAGGCAGCCAATCTTGTAGACTCCATTGGTACAAACCATTGAAGGTTAGCTTACTCGTGGTTGACCAACTGAGATGTGGATCCCTTGCACTTCCTCCTGTTGATACACCGCTTTAAGGTAAGTATCAGGAAACAATCTCCAAATGAGTGTGTCTTAAATATTTCAGGCCCATGTCAATTTATTTCTTATAGTAGTACCAGCCGTGGGATTCAGCCGGTTCGCACCAGTTCGGCAGAACCGATACCTAATTTTTCGTTGAGTTCAGCGAACTGGTTATGATGTTTCCAGAACACGTATGGTTTTCGTTCAACTTCCTTTCAGGTGGGGGGGGGAAATTCTCCCCAAAAGTCCAAGAAAGGAGTGATGGAAACCAAATGGAGAAGTGGCTCCTTTGATCACATCACTCAGGCGAAAACTAGGTGGTGCTTCTCAGAGGTAATTTCAGGAATAGATGATTCATCTCTCTAGTTTCCCGACTGGTGTATACAGGAAAGGGGGCAAGGCCACCAAGTATTAGCTGGGGTTGTGGCTAACAGAACCGATTGTTAAATTATTTGAATCCCATCACTGAGTAGTACCAAGTAGTTTTCAGGATGGGGTGAAATGTTCTCTCAGTGGACCTCATGGTTAAATAAGCATTTATCCAGTGACAAATTATGAACTTTCAACTATTCTAACCATATTTCTGTTTCCAGGACATACATACATAAAGTAATATGGAGGAAAAATCCTTATTGTCAGGATCAGCTTATTCTTTTTTTCCTCCTGGTATTCATCCCTTTCCTATTTTAAATGATATATGACAATACTAAAATTGCTTTTGGCTTGCTCTGCCTTTTGTTCTGCCCTAGCAGTTTCCCTCTTTGTGGCCAATGGATCACTTCAACTATCCCAAATAAGCCATCCAGATGCAGCCAGTCCTGAGCAGTTCTCCCCAGAAGGGAACAAGTCATACCACAATCAGAAAGTTTCTGGGCAGTTGCCCAGGTTGAGAACTTTAAGGAGCTAGACATCAGGAGGACCTCAACACATATTGTAACTCTAGAAAGAAGACACAACACTAAATGAGCATTGAAAAAGAAGTGATTTATTTTTTTTTTGAAACAGTGATCATCACCAAATGCCCTCGAAGTCAAGTAAGAATACAAGCCAAAATTCTTTCTTTTAATTGGGGGGGGGAGTCTTCTGTAGCTATTCATTTCCAAGCTGACTCATGTTAAGAGAATGACTCACTTTATTTTGCAACAATGAAGGAGCATGCTGATCAGGAGTAATGCTGTCTTGCAAGTAGGAAGTTTGACTGCCAAATAAATTCCAGAATGGCTTCCTTTTTTTTTCATCCTAGTAACATAGCAAAATAAATAGCAAAATAAATTCTAAGCCTGTTCTAACTTGTATAGCCATATTTTGTGACAACAAATTCATTATGTGTATGTTCTGAGGTTTTCGTGGGTGTTTGTATGTAGGTCTTTGGTTATTCGGGTCTTCTCCCGCGTAAAATTGGAAGTGTCTTGGCGACGTTTCGACGAAGTCCCATTCGTCATCTTCAGGCTGGTGTCTTCAGCTTCGTGCTTCTAGGAGTAGAAGCTTCTAGGAGTATGCTCAATAATATCCTTGAAGATATTATTATATATTTATAATCTCACTAAATATATATATAATCTCACTAAATATATAAAAAGTGTAAGTGGGGTCTGGCCATTCAGATTTTTGTAGCCCATGTCTGGTAGTCCTAATGTATTGAGAATTTAATAGTTCACTTTTTCAGGGAAGCACATGACTCCGTGATTGGAACAGGGATATGGTGTATGAGAAATTAAACGTTCCTGTGTGTGACAAAGCTTCCCTCAAAACACACAAAGCACTTTTAGCCACAAAATGTAAAAATAGATAGATAGATAGATAGATAGATAGATAGATAGAGAGAGAGAGAGATAGAGAGACAGACAGACAGACAGACAGACAGACAGACAGACAGACAGATAGATAGATATGCACACATACACACACCTTCGGGTTTCTCTTTTATGGTTCGTAGGAATTCCAGAGGACTAAACTATCATTTTCTCCTTTCTCACAGCCCTCATTCAAATTAGGGTCTCTGCAGCAAAATGTCCAAAAATATAGTTTATATCAAGAGCTCCAACTTAAGAAATGGCTTGCACATCATGCTCTGTTGTGATATGGTCATAGGTGGCTGGTATCATACAACAAGGCTAACTATACACTGTAGTTCACAAACTGTAGTGTCTAGCCCTGTGAGTCTGGCAACAACCTCTCTGGAAAGCAATTTACCCCACTATCTGTAAAAGAACTTTATAGATAGTGGAGTAAAGGAGAAATGCCTTGAAAGCCTACCAAAGTAATTCTCCCACACAAGTTGTACCTAGTGTAATTAAGGTGGAGTTACTCTGAGACTCAGCATCTTTTTGGTAATGGCTGTTTCCTTCTTAGCTGTCTTGCTGCCCCCACAATCTGTTAGGCATTCCAACACACTGAGTTCACAAAATATACTAAGCCAAACCAGGCAATAGCAATGTAGAGGCAGCGTAGTTTAGCATGTGTTGTGTAAAATAGGCCAAAAAGTACTTGGATCAAGTTTCCACCGAGTTAAGCTACAGGATTGGAGCGCAGATGCATTTATATGCTTACAGTGAAGACTGGGAAGGCTTAAGAATTCCCTGGGCCTGCTTGCATTTCATGATGAGCCATAATTATTATTAAGCGTGGTGCATTTTGCCCAGTCATTCTCACTTCTACCAGAGGGGGTAGCTCAACCGACCAAGGAACAT
>NW_015386120.1:114647-139400 GCF_001527695.2 Protobothrops mucrosquamatus | reverse complement strand
AACATCTCTCCAAAGTTTATTCGCTGTTGTCCTCAAAACTTTGTGAGTTTTTGCTCTTCCATAAAATCAGAATCAAGAGCTGGGGCTGTCATTACATAATACCCATCTCTCAAAACCCTGGATGGAAGCAGGATTGTGGTGGGATTTACTGATCTGGTTTAATTAGAAAAGTGAAAGCTCCTGGTTCTGAGATAACGGTGATCAAACCACAGATCTGAGGTTTCCTGGCTTATTTAACCTCTGCTGACTACAGCAGAATCCAAACAGTGGTATCCATTACAAAAATTATTGATGTCACACGGGTACAAAATATCATAGCCAAAAGGCCATAAATGTAAATTGCAGCCTGCCGAACAGTGACATTATCATGTTGATTATCATTTCTCCTTTATCCTCTCTACATACACTTTCAGAGACAAATAAGCAGGTTGAGAAACAGGTAGGTTTGACCCCATTGTGACATAATTCAATGGGGGGGAAATATCTGCTTTATTTTGACACATAAATTGACACTATGCATTAGCTGGTGATGAATTAGTCTTAGCATCCAAACTAATCCACTTCCTTGTATAGCTGGATAAATTGTTACATTTCAGCTTTTTTTAAAATGAATTAGTCTGGCCTTCAAGGGTCTCAAATGCCAAATTAAAGTTAATGGAAAGATATATTCTTTCCAGCTATTCTTGCGGCTCCACTCTGAAGAAGGAGCACTGAGAAGAAACCATGTTTATTGCAATCATCATTGGGTGACAGCTTTACAAGAAACAAGGACCTGGAACAAGAAGAAAGCAAATGTTTTATAGAAGCTGAGGACTACAAGGGAAGAAATCCTAGGGATCTGATTGGCTGGTCAGTTTGGAGAAGCTGGGCAGGACCTTGTTGGTATATTGGGGGTTATTTCTATTGTTGGGTAAAGTGGCCCTTTGAGTAAGACACCAGAAACGAGGAGGTTTTTTGTTAAGGAGGTGGAATGTTGAGGTACTCAACTGAGGGTGGATTGAGGGCTTCTCTATATTACAATTCATTTGTTAAGGGCTGGTCTTGGATCAGGCTGTGAGCTGTTGCGGAGGTTCTTATCTATATAAATAAAAATGTAAATGTTCATTTGTTCAAAATCTTAAATCTCCGAAAGTTCTTCACCGATTGCTTTGAAATTTTGACACAACGTTGCATTTGAATACGCGCGTGTTTTTATATACCTACTATTATATAGATGTCACACCTGTGACACAAACGTGCGCTTTCTCTTTTCTTTCTTTTCCATTTAACCAGACTGAGCCACAGCAACGCGTGGCTGGGTACAGCTAGTGGTTTAATAAAATGGTATTGTGGGGCTTTGTCTGGGGACAGGGAGGGTTAATTTGGATTTAATGGAATTAGGCAAAGAGAAGTACTAGGTCAGGGGTCCCCATTTATGTTAGCACCGCGGCTGCGGGGCACAAAAATGGGCTGCTGCCGTGCCTTGGGGTGTGAAAATGGCACCACCGCACCGCAGAGTGCAAAACCCGCTATGCCTCGGAGTGCAAAAACGGGACGCCACCATGGGGTGCAAAAACAGGACACTGCCGCACCTCAGAGCACAAAAATGGAACGCCACCGCACCACGATGCAAAAATAGGACGCCACCGGAGCGCAGAAACAGTGCTGTGCCACGCAATAATATGGCGGAGCTAGCAAGTATTACACGGGCACTAGCCCCACCCCGTTTGCATCACGCATGTCCTCATGGCCCATGCGCGCATATAAAATGCTTCCCCTTCCCTTTCCCTCCAGTCCACCAACTGAGAAAGGTTGCTAACCTCTGTACTAAGTTATATCTAAACAAAAGGGAGGAGAGTACATCTCCATTTTGTTTGTTAGATTAATTTTCCCCACTATAGCATCTTCTACTGCTAACATATTCCCCTCATTGACACAACCAATAATTTCTATTTATCTTCTGAGAATGCAGTTGAAATAGAAGTGAACTTTACATGTATGCATAGGGTATGTGACTATAAGAAGAGATCAGGTTTGTTTTCACAGCACTTACAGTTTCCTACTCATCGTTCACAGCTGATCCAATCAATTCCACGTTTCAGTCTTTAGTCACATCCCCGCTGTCTAAAACCATGGAGAAAGAAATAATGCTACCCAACCAGCTGCATCCCTGATGCTATATCAAAAAAAAAAATTTGGGGGGGTGGGGTATTATGACAGAAGGGAAACAGCACTTTTCCCCCCAAAAGAGAATAGTATCCTGTTAAATTGGGGGAGAGGGTTGGGGATTCTTGCTGTCTTATTAAAGTGGATGTGAATGTCCTGTTTTACGATGTACATTACTATGTCTAGTCACTTTCAGATCCCCTGGCTTTAAATGTTTCAATTAAATCCTAAGAGGAGACATCAACAAAGAACTCTTCCTATGGGCCTTTAAAAAAAAAGATCAGGAAGCATAGGAAACCGTAACAGTTATGATAGTGTTTCTCAATCTCAGCAGCTTTAAGACGTATGGGCTTCAACTCCCAGAATCCCCCAGCCAGTGCTGGCTGGGGAATTCTGGGAGTTGAAGTCCATACAACTTAAAGATGCTGAGACTGAGAACACAGATTTATGGAATGATGGAGAACTGGTGTAGTCAAAAGAGCAATCATGTTCTGACTCTTAAAACAATAAATACGCTGTCAAGCATCCCAAGAATGAGGTGAGAAAAAAAGTTGTACTTTTTTAACAAAGGGATTTAGAAATTGCGGGAGAAATTTCAACATGGCCCTGTTGAATTTTCAACCAGGATCGTAACCCCATGTGGGGTAGTTTGGCAGCTAATACGTAATTGTGCTTGTATTTCAACAACACCCAAAAGGCAATGCGTTTGTGATAGAATAAGTCAAAAAACTTGGCATCACCAAGAATGATATCAGCTTGAATCCATCTTAGTTTGATTTAGGATTAAAACTCACTGTTATGGTTCTGCACAGGGTTGAGAGCAATAATGTGATATAATAGCTGAAGACATGGCGCTCTCTTGGGTTCATTTTGGAATACCAGATATAACCAGCTCACTCTCTGAGTCAGAATAGCTACATCCTGATGTCGTCAAACAGCTACTTACCCTTGAAAGTGATATCCGTGAGCTTGGAAGAATTCCAGAGTACACAAAACCACAGGAGAGAATGAAGGAAATTTATTTATTTATTCAAGTTTTGTCTCACCTTTATTACTTGATAAGTAACTCGAGGCAGCAAACATATCGAACGATCCTTCCTCTCCTGTTTTTCTCACAACAAACACCCTGTGTGAGGTGAGTTGGGCTGAGAGAGAGTGACTGGGCCAAAGTCATCCAGACGGCTTTGCACACCTAAATGGGAGAAATGAAGAAAACTCAATTCAACAGTCAGTGGGAAAGGAATTGAAAACGGAGGGGAAAGTAACATGGAGTATCTTGGAAGAAGCCATCATTGACTGGTGGGCTTATCCACAAAGAGCCACATTCCCTGCTGCATCAAACACCACTTGTATTTCTGTTTCTCTATCTTGGCAACTTTTAAGAGGTGTATACGTCAGATCCGAGAATTTCCCAGCCAGCATGAGGAATTCTGGGAATTGAAGTTCCACACATCTTAAAAATTACCGAGATTGAGAAACCCTACTTTATGGCATTCAGCCACTTAAGCATACGGTACTGAGAGATCGAGCAACGTTAATCCCAGATTCCTGGATATAAATGTTAAAAAGTAAAACCATGGTGAGGATATCTCTTAGAAGCTATAGAGTCGAGAGAAGGTTGATTAATAAAATAAGCTCAAC
The DNA here is from genome assembly GCF_001527695.2 of Protobothrops mucrosquamatus. Lineage (NCBI taxonomy): Eukaryota > Metazoa > Chordata > Lepidosauria > Squamata > Viperidae > Protobothrops > Protobothrops mucrosquamatus. The sequence goes on along the minus strand of NW_015386120.1, from coordinate 135,614 downwards.
CAGGAAAGCTGCCAGAAACTGGTGGGATGCAAACGGGCTTAATACCTGGCACATTTCTCCAGTTTCTTTTGAGCTTTGCTGGAAACATTGTGCACTTGACCTACACCATCAGAGCTCTGTCTTATCATAGCTCTGCCGCTTTTAGGAGGCATATACAGCAATCTTTGTCTGACAAGAGAGGTGTCGGAGAGGAAGAGAAGGGGGCTATAAAATGAACACTCGCAACTCCACCCGCGGATTGTAGTGTTAAAGCGGAGTGTAGCTTCCTGCCTGATTTGATTGTTCTCACCAAGTTGATGTCTATTTACGTGCTCATTTGGAATACTCATTTGTAAACATGCTTGTAAAAGGGAGATTTGGTTATGGCAGATTTTTTTTTCCCCTTCCACCAAGGAATCTGCCAAACAATTGCAAACCAGTCACAAAGCCGGAGTATATTTTTACCGAATTGTATTACTTTGGTAATGCGTAAATTATCAAGTCCATTTTGGGGCGGGGCTGGACTTCTCTCCCTTTCTGGCTGAGAGCAGGGCTTTTCAACCAGTGGTAGGGGTACCACCTGTGGTACATTGGCACCTGGCAGGTGGTACGCGAACATCCTAGAAAAGTAGCGGGGGAGGGGAATGAGCTGAACTGGTGGTAGCACCGCACAAGCCTAAGCGAGAGATGGCTGGAGCTGCAGGGCTGTCAGGGCTCAGCAGAAGCGCCAGGATCAGCGCCAGGCTCTAGCTGGAGCTCGGCGCTGATCTGGTGCTTCTGCTGAGCCCAGACAAAGCGCCAATCAGCTGGAATGTTGCAGCATCTCCAGGGTTTTGTGATTTACATTCAGATGCTTGGCAACTGATTCATATTTATGATGGTCACAGTGTCCCAGAGTCATGTGAAGTGACCAAAACCTGCTGCAACCACCCAGCAGACGGGGGGAATAAAAACCAAACACCCCCTCACCCCACCCCCACTGCCAATCCTCAACAGAAATGCTCACAACAATGGAAACCTCAGACAGGAGGAAGAGCACGGCCAGGTGGGCAAGCAGGTGTCTTGCTTGGCTATGGCTTGGGGGGCACTTTTTCAGTGCCATTGTAACTTTGAACAGTCACTAAGCGAACTGTTATAAGTCGAGGACTACCTGTACTTTATCACTTTTTTCTTTTTTCTTTTTTTGATCATCAAGTTTTTGACACCTTGCTAGGCGACTGGTGGTACTCGGATACTGCCATATCCTAAAAGTGGTACAATGGGTGAAAAGGTTGAAAAGCCCTGGCTTAGAGAACGGATTTGCCTTTTTTGAGTCTGGTTGCACAAAAAGGAGGCAGGGAGATTTTTACTTGGCTTATTACTCTTTAGCAGCAGTTCCCTGTCACACGTGGAAGAAACCCAGGAAAGGATTTGAGTGTTTGTTGAGAATAAAATCACATCTGGAAGTATTTCCATTACTTAAACACTTCACCTGGAATGCAAAAATGCACTCTCTGGAGGGGCGAAACGGCCAAGCCGCTTGCTCTAGATAGAGAAGCATGGTGGGTGGACAGGAGCCAAGTCTTCCTTTCCACAAAATGTTGCACTTTTCTGGTACACGGCAATGGAATTCAGTATATTAACAACTTGCCCACCTCTTTTGTTCTGATTATGCTTTTCCATGCATGGGTAGAAAACCGATGGGCAGGGATAGAGAAATGCAAAAATAGCAATAGCATTTAGTCTTCCACACCAACCCATATCGCTATACAGCACTCTCTAGGTCAGAGGTCCTCAACCTTTGAGGCACCGGGAACCGGTTCCGTGGAGAAAGGTTTTTCCATGGACCGGAGAGTGCGTGGTTTTGTGTGCTGCCTGCATCCCATGGATGGGGCTTTGCTTGTTTGTGCAGACCGTTTGATGGCATGTTGTGGCCCGGTACCAGTCCACAGACTGGGAGTTGGGGACCCCTGCTCTAGGTGGTTTACAATATAAGCATTATTTGCATATTGCCCCCAATAATCTGGGTCCTCATTTTAAGGACCTCAGAAGGATGGAAGGCTGAATCAACCTTGAGCCCATCAGGATCAAACTCCAGACTGTGGGCGTTTGCCAGCAATACTGCATTTTAACCGCTGTGCCATCAGGGCTCTTTAAACCTCTAAAAGGTGTTAGGATCAAGTAGAAGATCCAAGATTTAGCATCTTCTGTGCCACCTCTAATCCCTCCCAGATGTAAATCATTCTGTTTTGGAGATCCTCTGGAGAGAAGAGGCCATCTAAGAGGTAATGGGTAGTTTGACCCTTAACATGAAAGTATAATGGCAGAATTACTTTTGAGTCAATAAAGAAATGAATCATGATGTCAGGCACAAACAACCAGATCCACAAGTGTAGAGTTCAAGCTAGCTGCTTTATTGTATTCTGCCTATAATACAGGAATCTCCCCAGACTGCTTGCCTTCTCTTGGGAACAGATAGATATGGTTCTATATAGCTTAAGACAATATCAGTCCCAAATGACTTGCAACATGCAATGATTCAAAGCTAATCCTTTCTTTGAGTCCTCCTCCCTGCCTGGCTGGGCATTTCCCAACAGTAATGCACCTAATGTCTTTTCTTTAAAAAAAAAAACCAAGAAAAAAAACGAGAAAACAAAGGAAGTGTCTAGAATTCTTAGCAAATGTTGATCACATAAACAGGTTTATTTATTTATTTGTTATTTGATTTCAATAGATGCCTATGTCAACTAATGAATCTCAATGATTTACAGTTCTAAAAATACACAACAGTTAAAAACAATAAAATATATTAAAACCATATATGCAATAAAAAAATATCCCAAATAAATACACATCACAACCGAGATAAACAAATCAAATATATGCAGCAGCCAAAGCTCAAATGAAATAGGACAGGATCCAGCCAATATTAAGCCTGTTTAATTTTCCACTGGTTTTCATAATATAGTATTTTAAATTGCCACTTAACTCCAGCATTTAAATCAGTTGGACTTTAAAGTGCTCAGTTTTTAAGGCTTGAAAAAATACCTTGATAGGGAAGAAAATGTACAGTTTGTTCTTCACCAAATGAAAAGGCTGAAATTATCCTATTTTGGACATATTATATGAAGACCTGGGCTCTAATGCTGATAAAGCTGAAAAGAAAGAAAAAATGAGGACATCCAGCAACAAAGTGGATGACTCAGTTATACTGCAGTAGTGATGAATGCAACCCTGGAAGACTTGAAGGACCACATTAGGGACAGATGATCATGTAGGGAAAAAAATCTATGTAGTTGCTAGGAGTCAAAGACGACCTGATGGCACATAATCAATCAAGCCTTGAACCAATTATTATGTTTTGTAAGTGATACTTTACGATTTAGCTTGTTGTGTGAAATGTAGCCTATTCATGAAATAGCCCTGGCTTAATATAATATATGAACCCAATCTTTTGGTTCAGAATGCACCTTCCAATATGTATTACATTACAAAAATAAAGTTATCATACATGATCTCTAGCTTTTAAGAAAATTATCAATATATTCTATTTTCAAGATCTTTGAAAGAGGCACGCATTGAATTATATTATTAGTACATCTATAAATCACTTACAGTTTTCCAGTTAGTGTATGGAAAAAAACACATTTCCTATTGATACATCTGCATTCAAATGGGTGTGATATAAAAGTAGCAGAACTGATGGGGCACATGCAAATTTAGACACAAGTTCCTAGTTGCATTACATAGTTTTGACATTTGGGCCTGTTGAGTAAATTAACACAATACTAAACTATAAAACAGAAGTCCACAAGTTCATTTTCCAAAATCCTGAGGTATTGTCTATAGAGACCGTTGAACATTGCCACCAAATTTAATGCTTAACTAGATAACCCATGACATGTTGGGTCATTGTTTCGGAGATATTTTCTTACCAAATTCCTCAGTGCCTTTCAACAATGGCAGAGCTTCTCGTGTGTTTGAAAAGTTCTTAAAAGTTCTGGGAAATACTCAGAGGTGTATCTGCCTTGAAAGTAGCCGAGGTTGAACAGCCTGGCATAGTCAAACATCAGAACAGGAAATGTCATATTACATTTTGCATTATGTCATAAACAGTTTTATGATAATGTTTATGTCATAAAATGTATTACAATAATTTGCCAAATTTCTATTCTATGGGAATCATGAATCCCAGATTTTGGACACATTCTGTAAGTTAGTCAATTTTTAGGTACCTTGGGTCAAAATGTTATTCGTTTATTCAATTTCTACAGCTGTCCCATCTCAGTCAATGATGCTGGGGAGCTTACAATTAAATTTTATATATATATAACAATCAAAATATTAATTGTTATATATATATATAACAATTATAAGCTCCCCAGCTTATAAACTCCCCAGCATCATTGACTGAGTTATAATCTCCCCAGCATCATTGATTGAGATGGGACAGCTGTAGAAATTGAATAAACGAATAACATTTTGACCCAAGGTACCTAAAAATTGACTAACTTACAGAATGTGTCTAAAATCTGGGATCCATGATTCCCATAGAATAGAAATTTGGCAAATCATTATAATACATTTTATGACATAAACATTATCATAAAACGGTTTATGACATAATGGAAAATGTAATAATTTTGAAAGAAAATATTAAAAACATTTTAAAACAATAAAAACAATAGAAACATCCAAAGTAAATAGCCATAGGAGCCAAGATAGCTGGCCAGTTAGCAATAGAGCTGGCAAATGGGACCCTTGACACATTCACCGCTCCATGCTCAGGAACACAGCCAGGTTTTTAGGGTCTTGTGAAAGGATAACAGGGTTGGGGCTACTCTAATCTCCAAAGGGAGAATGTTCCATAGAGCAGGGGCCCCTGCAAAGAAAGATGATAGTCCCCATCATCTGACACTTCTTGGTTGATGTGATGTGCAGGCTGCCCGTTCTGCTCAATCTGGTTGGACAGTAGAGACTCTTAGAAAAAAGGTGATCTCTCAGGTAACCCCGTCCCAAGCCATGTAGGACTTTAAAGGTAACTAGCAGCACCTTGAATTGCACCTAGAAACACATCACCAACCAATGCAACTCGCACAGAGGTGGTGTTACATGGGCCATCCATCTGACACCATTGACTACCCATGCAGCTAAGTTCTGCACCAGTTGAAGTTTCCTAATGCTCTTCAGGGGCAGCCCCCTTGCCCCAGAAATTGTTGCCGTGTGATGCACTGTTTTGCCCAGAGAATGGTTATGTGAACTAGACTTATATACAAAAGAAGTAAGATCATTAAATACATGACCAAGGAGGTATTGTACTAGATTTCATTTCCATTAGATTTCAAAGTAAATACAGTCATATCATGTTCACCTTTGGGCCTTTCCCCCATTCACTCTTTTCTAGAGTGTCACTCAAGTTATATGGTAACACATGGTATAAACTGCACAATGGCTGGATTCAGCTAGCGCCTTAAACAAAATCCAAACAAATCATGTTATGGTTTGGTATAATGTGGAAACGCAGTAACTAAGTTAAATAATTTTCTCCTAACTCTCTTCAGCCTGATGTCCTTCAGAACGTCAGGATAATCCTTCACTCTTCCAAGTCAATGCCTGGAGAATGTGGGAGTCCATCACACATCTACTGGGCACTGGGAAGGGGGATTCTGAGCTGTGCTATTGATCGAATTTAGCTAAAGTTCAATCTTCTTTTATTATATTGGTATGAAATAGAGATATCGCAGCCAAGTTATAACTTAAATGCTCTCTGGAAGTACTGAGCAGATTCTAAAACTGGCACACTTCTCAAGTTCACCTTTAACTAATGAGTCTGTTCTCTCCAAAGCCTGTCATAAATGTCATAAGTGCAAATAATGGAGAAAATTTTAGAATGCCACAATTTCTAGGCCACACGTAACAAGACAGAGTCACAATTGCCTTCTTTTATATATTACTTTGCCTTAAATGTCAGGGAACACTTTACACATTAGAAGAAATTGGGGGTGGGGGCGGGACGAGAGAGAACAAAATCCATGAGGAAGATTTACATTCTCATCGCTACTAACATAAAAATACATAAAATGAGTTCTATAATTGAGCAATAGCAGCACAGAACAGCTATTCCCTGTAGAATTAATCATGAAAGAGTAGCCTGAAGAAAGCTAAGACAGAAACTCTGTATAACGCTGTACTGTGAAAAGTCAAAATCAGACAAGGTTCTAATCAAAACGGATGACTTTGGCTCTGATGCTGTGTTTTGGACACATTTATTAAACACCTGGAAAAGGAATCATGGTGGGAGATTTGCATGCATAGTTGATTGGTAAAAATCAGCATTCTGATTATATTATTTGGAGTGCAATGCAGCAATTCTGCAGGTAGGGGTCAAAAGGGTTGAAGATGGTGGCTGCAATTGTGTGATTTAAGCCCCGAGATTTTTAATAAACATATTAAAATGGGCGGGGCTTCTATTATATGGCCACAACCGCCATCTTGAGTTTTTTTTTATTTCCTCGTGGACCCCTCTAAGTGCAACCGATCATTATAGATTAATTTATAATAGAAGCAATTTGCCACCTATAACTGACGTGAGACTTTGTTTCTCAGCATGTGGAACACAAAGCTGAAATTTGGCAACAAAGTAATTTACATGATGGATTGGGATTGGAGTTATACATGGGGTCCTAGTTTAATGACCATTCGTTCAGCAATTGTTTGCATTTGCTGTTTGAAGTACTTGGAGGTATATAAATTTGCTTATTGGATCAAGTCTGAAGTATGTTGTGACTTTTGCTTACCCTTTTTGGGATGTTCTGCTGACACAAGGACAGAAAAGATGGTGTTTTATGGATTAATTTATGTATAAGAGAGAGGATATGGGATGAAGAGATAAATCAGTGGTTCTCAACCTGTGGGTCGGGACCCCATTTGGGGTCGATCGACCATTTCACGGGGGTCACCAAGCAAGGCTGTCCGCCATTTTTTTTGTCTGCCATTTTTTTGTCCGCCATTTTTTCCCCCTTTTCCGGCGGGTGCCTTACCTCCCTTGGGCTGGGCCAGCTGGTGGTCAGCCTGCTCCGTCTCTGCTGCTTGCCAGCTATGCCTCGGCCGGCGCAGGGGGCGGAACTGCGCATGCGCGGCGCTCCCAGGCAGGGAAAGTCCTCGACTTACGACCGGTTGGGTAGTCCTCGACTTACGACCGGTTTAGTCCTCGACTTACGACTGGTTTAGTCCTCGACTTACGACCGGTTGGGGTCGCGGCATTAAAAAGGTTGAAAACCACTGAGATAAATGTTTGTAAACTTAGAGGGGGAGTCACAACATTTGTCTATACTCGCGATGAAGATTGGAAGTCATTTCTTTGTGTATGTTTTTCTTATACTTTTTTCTTCTTTTCTTTTGTTTGAGTTTGGCTTGTACTGAATTTTACTATTATAATCAAAATTCTCAGTAAGCATTATAAACAAAACAGGATAGAGACAACAAAGAATCATCTTTAATAAGTTAACCCCAGGGCCAACACAGGTTGTCTGTTCCTGTACTTAAACTCAATTGAACCATCCGGTAAATTTCCTGCTAAATATTTAATTGGTTAATTAGTGTGGTTGCAAGATAATAGCATGTCATTTTTTTGGTTTCTAGAGGGGGTGTTCGGCTGCTTAAAATGATCTGTAGCATTAATAATCACAACCTCTGCCTCTGGAATGACTGATTTTCCATAAATACAGTGTAGTTGATGTCTTTTTAGCATGTTCAGAAAGAAGCAACATTTTTCCATTTTGAAATTTTCTCTTCATGTGATTTTTTTTAAGAAAGCCCTAGAAGGGACTTTTGATTCATAAATGAAAATGTTTAGAACTAGCCCAGGATCAGAAGCAGATAGATCTAGATCAGTGGTTCTCAACCTGTGGGTCGGGACCCCATTTGGGGTCGATCGACCATTTCACGGGGGTCGCCAAGCAAGGCTGTCCGCCATTTTTTTTGTCCGCCATTTTTTTTGTCCACCATTATTTCCCCCCTTTTCCGGCGGGTGCCTTACCTCACTTGGGCTGGGCCAGCTGGTGGTCGGCCTGCTCCATCTCTGCCACTTGCCAGATACGCCTCGGCCGGCGCAGGGGGCGGAACCACGCATGCGCGGCGTTCCCGGGCAGGGAAAGTCCTTGACTTACGACCGGTTGGGTAGTCCTCGACTTACGACCGGTTTAGTCCTCGACTTACGACTGGTTTAGTCCTCGACTTATGACCGGTTTAGTCCTCGACTTACGACCAGTTGGGGTCGCGGCATTAAAAAGGTTGAGAACCACTGATCTAGATGCTCAGGAACTCCACCCAACTTAAATTTTGGTTATTGCCATGGCTACCTTGCAATTATAAAAGCAGTCCTCTGTCGTTAGCCACAGAGACAACACACTGTGACATGGAAGCCCCAGCCCAGCCCCCGTTCAATTGTCCCTTGTCTAATATTTCTGCATCCATTTGGAATAGCCAGGCTGGCTGGGGATGATGGGTATTAAAACCAAACACTTCTAGAAGTCATCTTAGAAAGTTGCATTGGATCATTGGAATAGGTGTTTATAGATACCAATCAAAAATACACTACTTTGCTTTCTTAGAACATCATTTTTCTCCAAGTAGGTTTTATGGTAAAAATTCATCAACCGTCTCTATGATCAAAACAAGTCAAATCAAATTATAACACAGCATACCTTCATCAGAATGGACCCAGTAGCCTATGTCACTTTTATTCCAAGTAGTCCACTGGTGACGCATATCAATTGTGCAATATTTGTGTGTGTGTGTGTGTGTGTGTGTGTGTATCCTAGCACAAAGACATTTTGTTCATCTATTTTTAACTTCGTTTGTTCCTACGTGAGAAGTACTTGTTGACATTTCTATGAAGGGTGTGAAATAAATGTAAGTGCTCCTTGAAGTATTCCATTAGGACTACTTTAAAGCAAAATATATGAAATATTTGCAACAACCAGAAGAAACTCAGCTATGAGATAACACTTGTAATGATAAAAGTGGTATCCAAACATGAAGACCATATACGTGGCAAAAAAATTCTTGTAGCCTGTACGAGGGCATCATGGCTTCATCTGAGGAACATTTCTCAGTGAAAGAACACACATCGGGCAATCTCATCAAGCCCTCCTCAACTATTGGAAAAGACCCTATCATACCTAGGATTAGGGCAACCATATATGATCAGCCAGAAGATCACTGCAGAAACATTACTTTTATTGTTTATACCTGGGTAGCCCTACACAAGTTCCTTTTCTTAGGATTGTGATCCATACTTACTAGTGCAGTCATGCAGCCCATGTGAACAATTGCACCAGAAATGGAATAGCAGAAAGTGATATGAGGAGTACTTTGGGAATGATGGCCCAGTCAAAAATAGCTTGATACATCTGGATGTTCTTGCAGCTACGTTCAGCTTAAAAGAGTACCTACAGATGGTCCTTGACTTGCAACTACAACTGGATCACTAAGTAATACAGTCATTAAGTGAGTCACACCAAGTGGTGGGATTCATCTGGTTCGCACCACTTCGGCAGAACCGGTAGCTAATTTTCTGTTGCCCAGGCCCAGAATGGACTTCCGGAAGCGGCATCCACACAGAGAAGCGGTCGTTCACATATTTAAATCCCACCACTGATCACACCCAATTTTAGTACCTTTTTTGCTGCAGCTGTTAAGCAAATTGCTGTGGTCGTTAAGTAAATCATGGTCATTAAGCAAATCTGGCTTCTTCCATTGACTGTGCTTGATGGAAGGTTCCTAGGAAGTTCGCAAATGATAAATGACTCTCAGAACACTGCAACAATCCTAAATGCATGCTGGTTATGGAGAACCTGAATTCTGATGTGACCTCATGGATATTGTGATGTAAGTGCAAGGACTCTGGTCATAAATCACTTTTTTTAGCACCATCACAATTTTGAATGGTTGTTAAACAAAAGGTCATAAGTGGAGAATTACCTGTATCACCTTTAATACAGCTGGCCATTGTCCAGGTATGTGAATTCACTCCTGGAATGATCAGTAATGGGCACACAATGGTTGCTAAATTCTGGAATTGGTCCACACATTTAGAAAATGTCCAGGCTAGTGAAAACTGCTGGGGTACACTGGCTCTTAGTTGTGGTTATTCTCATTTCCTAAACCTTAGCTGACCTTCAGGGTATACTAGCTGTTCTGACTGCCTAGAGCAGTATTGTTTCAATCTTGGCAGTAATCTTTAAGATGTGTGAATTTCCCCAACATGATGGCTGGGGAATTTTGGGACTTGAAGTCCACACAGCTTAAAGTTGCCAAGGTTGTGAAAAACGCTGTCCTAGACTCTGACCTTTTCTCTCTTGCTTTACATTCTGGAACCTCAAGAGCAATCTGTCTAGTTTAGCTTTTGACTTCTGGATCAACTTACTGAACACTCTTCTTTATATCTCTCTGGCTGTGAGTAATCCTTCCTGGAATTAGATCTTGGATTGTACAAGGATGTTTTTTCCAATTCCTGATCCAGATTATTCTACTAGTATGTGCTAGGGAAGAGGTGGGGAACCTGTAGCCCTCCAGATGTTGCTGAATTATTTACTTAGTGCCTGTTATCATCACCTGGAGCTCAACAATATCCAGAGAGCCTTTTGCAATTTAGTACAACCTATTTTTTCCCAGCAATATTTTCATCCATTTGATGCATTTTCTTTGTCTTGTGACAATGTAATGCTCTGCTCCACGAGCCCAGTTAAACCAGCTCTCTGCTGTCTTACTGGGTTAGCCTTTTAAGCATTTTGCCTTACTCACTAAGGGCCCCCTAAAATATGGGGTCACAGATTTTGTATTTGCAATACGGTTTTCATTTATACTACAGGTAGCCCTTGACTTATGACCACAACTGAGCCCAAAATTTCTGTTGCTAAGTGAGACAGTCGATGCCTCCTTTTACGACCTTTCTTGCTGCAGTTGTTAAGTGACTTGCTGCAGTTGTTAAGTGAATCCGGTTTCCCCAATGACTCCGCTTGTCAGAAAGTCGCAAAAGGGGGATCAGGTGACCTTGGGACACTGCAACCATCATAAATAGGAGTCAGTTGCTTGGTGTTTGAATTTTGATCACGTGACCATGGGGGAATGCTGCAACGGTCTTAAGTGTGAAAAATGGACGTAACTCACTTTTTTCAGGGCTGTTGTAACTTCGAACGGTCACTAAATGAACCGTTGCAAGTCGAGGACTGCCTGTATGAATGTATACATATCTCTTTAGTAACATTCCTCTGGGATGCCTGAGCCTGTCTGAGCAGGGAATGAAATCAGATAGGAGAACTAGGGGAGGCGTGGTGTGAGGGAACTCAGTAAGAGAGAACTCAGGCATAAATAATTTCTACCCAAACACCCCTGCCGTGAAATAAGTTACTCCCAGAAATATGATCTGCCCACTTTTACCATTAGGAAGGCTAGTTAAGGCCTAGTTGCTGTGAAGGGTTCTCGGGAGCTGAAGAATAAAAGACAGATTTGCCAGTGGAACAGAGTATGGCAATGCTTATTACTATTATTTAATGTTGATTTTAATGACACATTTTGTTATTATTTATTATTTTGTTATCAGCATTATTGTTATATAGGTTGGTTCTGTAAACTATTGAACTTTTGTGGATTGAACTGGCATAAAAGTAAGCCCTTCCAGTTGCCTCATAGCAAGATGGGTGGAGAGAGAGAGAGAGAGAGAGAGAGAGAGAGAGAGAGAGAGAGAGAAATTGGACTACCCAGGCCTGGGTGCAAACAACAGATTGACCAGTAGATAGCAGCAAATAGATTAGAACCCACCAACTCTTTGCTACCATGCCTTGGTTAGCTATTAGCTGGCAAGGGTGGCTTAGTTTAGCCATGACTTTTCCATTGCTGTGTAGCATTTTGGAAGCTCCAGCTCTACAAACACATGCACACACACGGCACACATCTTTCTTGCAAATTTTAAACTAAATATATTCCCCTGCATCATCCACTTAGGGGAAATGTCTGGGAAACAGAACTGTGCATAGCATTCCAAACCTGCTCTCTGATCACTCAAAACCCCACCCAGCTTGGACTGCACAACATTAGTTATGCTTTAAAAAAAAAAAAGCTATAAATAACTAAAATTGGCAACCGCTTGGGCCCCTTCCAATTCTCCAAATGATATATATTTATCCACAGGGTGGGTCTGTCCCCTGGAACGGGCTGCACCACCTCCACTAAATGACTTCAAATGCAATTTGTTCCTATCTAAAACTCTATGCACAAAAGGTTAAAAGTTCTGCTGCGCTGATTAATGCCTTATGGTGTATATTTATTTTTCTAGCGAATCTATGCAAATTCATCATCCTGGGGATTGTGACTTCCTTCTCTTGCAGGCGGATTATTAACTCTAAAAGGATATTGTTAAATAAAATAAAATAAAAGGCACCATTGCAGCTTTTGCTATTATTTGCAGAAGCTGTTGGGAATCATAATGCAATTATATATACAGTACTTAATAGGATCCACTTGAATGCCTGACCAACATATTTAGAATACTGTGTAGCTTCCGGAGACCTTGCTTAAAAAAAATACATTGATAAGATTGAGAGAAACCATAGATAGGCAACAAAAACAGTACAAGGCCTGAAGGACAAAACATATCAGGAGAGACTGAAGGACAAAAGGTAAAGGGGCGGGGGTGTGAATAAGAAGGCAGTATCTTCAATATTAAACAAAAATCAAGAACAGGGGCGGGGCATAACCTCACACCGATAGGAGAGAAGTTCAAAAGTAATGTTAGGAAGTATTACTTCTCAGACAGAAGAGTGGAAGCTTGGAACCAACTTCTATCGGAGGTAGTGGGCCAATTATCAGTAACTGAGTTTAAACATTATTGGGATGAACACGTGTCTATCATCCGACAGAAATTTAAAATAAATAATAAGATAAAAATTAAAAACAAAACAAACAAAAGACTTAGAGGGCAGATTTAATAGGCCACTGGCTCTTTTTCTGCCAACAGTTTTTTTTAATGTTTCTGTTACTGAGTTTCGTTCATTTTCTTTTGATTACAGCTGGATAATATTTTAAACTTAGAGGGGCATTAAATTTCATTTGTTCTTTCTGGCCCACTACACACAGAATATGTAACACCTTTAGAAATTCCAAAGTAGTTAGCCAGCTTGAGAAGTCAACAAAACATCGCAAAAGAATGCAACCAAGAAAATGGCAGAACGCAGAGAGCTTGAGGCCGACTTTACCTTTTTAGTGGCAGGCTTAAAAGGAAAACATTGCTATGCATTTCAATTTAAACCATTCATAAGGAATTAAAGGTTAATATAGTCCTAAACAATTGTACCTTAGGCTATAATTCTTCGTGCTCCCTCCCTCCCCATCTTTTAACTGTACAATATTATTGTTGTTGCTGTTATTTATTGCTTTACCATTTTAATGTTTACCGGTTTTTAAATGTTTGTAAGCCGCCCAGAATCGCCTCCAGACAAGATGAGCAGGGCACAAATCTATAAAAAATAAAATAAAATAATTCTAAGCATCCTTTCTAGGAAGAATGATGTGTGGCACTTCTGAGTAGGAATTTAGAGAGTTGAAGTATAAACTAAGAGTCCCATTTGATTAGGGGAGTTAAAATAAGAGAGAAGCTGAACCAAAGTCAAAGGGAGACTCCAATTAAAATTTTCTGCTTCCTTTCTCTTTCTCCAGGCACTGCAAAAGTAGTATCTTCTGATATTTTAATATATAACATTTAGTGAAAAGCTCAGTAATAAACTTAAAAGTCTGCAAAAAAACGTATCTTTCAATATAAAATATAATAATCGTGGAAACTGTATATCATATGAACAATTACTAAACTTTAGAGCAGAAACAATGAAAATTTAACCTCCTCGTGGACAGGAGTTTTCGGAGGGGCAGCAAAAAGGATCAAGATGAAACCATCCCATGCCTGTGAGACGGAAGCTTTCAAAAAAACACAAAAATTTGGACAGCTAAAAATGTTATGTTAAATTAATACTGCATGCAAAAGATCATTTCATGGACATCAGTATAGAAAACGTAATTTAGAGCAGGAAGCAGTCTGTGATCTTATCTCCCTTTGCACTAATTCAAGAGCCTCTCTTCCAAAATTGTTTATCTGTCCTGTTATGGAATGTCCTATTAAAAGAGTTGCTCTTTTCATTAAGACAGAATTTTTGTCCATATTTTTGTTTATCAGCAAGGAGAAGGCTATATTAAAACAAAAAGATGCAGGCCACTGGAGGCATCTTATTTTGATTAACTTAAATGACACTGGGGGAAGTTGTAGTTCCAGAACAGCTGATGGGTCACATCAGCCAGCAAATACAACTGCATGTCCAATGTTGGAAGCTGTTCAGCAACATCTGGAAGGCTACAGGTCTTTTATTCCTAGTCCAAATAATTAGTGGGGGTGGGGTTTTTTTTCCCTTTTTTTCTTTTTGGAACTGCATCAAGCTAGATTGTATAAAGGAGTTGCAAAAATACGTTGGGAGAGTTGATTCTATTGAAAAATGAGATACAGAAAAGGATATGCAGAAAGAGGACACATACTTTGGGTAATAATAAAAAATAAAGAATAAAAGACAGAAAGGCTGAGTTACTGAGAATGTCGCCATGTTTAAGTCTATATAACAAAGATGTTATTTAGGACAAAGGTTGCTTGAACTGACAGACTTTTCTTGATCGGGCTTAGATTATTCAAAGTAAACTGAAGTCAAAAGTGGATTTTTAGCCGTCTTAATTGCCTTGAATGTATTGAGGTTTCAAAAAATGGAGGAAAAAAGATCAAAGGAGAAAGCAGGAAGGACCAACAAAAACTCAGAGATGAGGGCCTAGCCCTCTGATGACCAAGCTCCATAAAGTAGTTGCTATTCCAGTGGTTACTTTGGCAAGGATTAAATGTGAAGATTACTAGGTTTGCCTAAGGATTATTGGATCTGCTTTTTCAAGGAGGATGTTTACACAAGCAATTGAATGATCAGCATCTAAGCATTCCAAGTCAGGAAAAAAGAGAACCAGAAAAATAGCAAGAGGAAGAAGTAGCCATGTGGACTGAGAGCATAGAAAAAAATAGTGGAATGTTTCTAAAATTTCTGGGAATTCTTCATTAATCAAGATGACTAAACTTTCAGAGGGAAAAGGGAGGAAGAAAAGAATGGAACTGCAGATATTCTCCACCATATAAATATAACATGAATATTATCAATTTACAGATATAAACACAGGTCATATCATGTAATAGTTGTATTTAGCTCAATTCTCATTAATCCAGAAAAAAAAAAACCTAAGGAAGATATACACATCACAATTCTACCCTCTGATCCATCACAAGAGTCTTATTAAGCAGAACTAGAGGCTTACCTAAGGATTAGAGTCTCGAAATAAAGCTATAGAACTCAAGGAAACTTTGCTCCAACTATACACTCACTCTTATGCCCAGATTTGTTTTTCACTATAAGTAACCCCTTCAGCCAACTATTACCATAATATGGACTTAATACCAAATAATCATAAAAAACACACCCAAACTTTCTCTACTGTTATATTCAGCCATAGACCACAAGAAAGTCTAATTCAGTGGTGGCGAATCTATGGCACGGGTGCCAGAGGCGGCACTCGGAGTCCTCTCTGTGGGCACAGATGCCGTTGCCCCAGCGTTGCCTCCCCCGTGACACCCTCCTCACCAGCAGCCCTCCTGGAGAAGGGTTGCCCCCGAGCGCGGCCCTCGCGGAGCAGTGCAGTCAAGGACATGGCAGCCAGGCAACGTAGATAAGACTCTGCCCTCACGCCCCATCACGCACAGTTGATGCTGCGGGGCATGGGCAGAGGGCGTGGCTGCCATGGCGCTGCTGGGCGATCTGCAGCAGGCCCTGGAGGCGGTGAGTGGCTCTGCGGGCAGGCAGGGTGAGGGCGGGGCAGGGGGTGGAGCGGGGGCGGGGCCAGTTTTGGGGCACTCGGTCTCTAAAAGGTTCGCCATCACTGGTGTAATTCATACTCTAATGTCCCCTTAATTCCAACAGAACGACAACCTAGCAGGCTCTCTCTACTGTACCATGAATATATGACAACCACTAATTATAAAAACGCTCCTCAAAGCTAACTCTACTGTTAAACTTAATTGTAGACCTCAAGGAAGACAGTGCATTTCGCCTTCAGTTATGCATTTCTATGGGCAGTAGTTTGAAATTAGGGTTATCGTTCCTTGATCCATATGGTAAAATTTAATCATACCAGAAAAAAAATTACTTAGTTACCTGAGTAAACCTCTGACTCAGTTATCTTTGGGGGTGTATAATTTGAATGGCTTTGTTGAGATGGACGATTCCATTTAATACCAAGGTGACCTTTGGGTTGATGTTCTATGATCAGCTGTAATCTTAAACTTGTGTATGGTACTGTATGGTATGGATTGTCTGCCCTGCTACCTTTCGTCTTGTAACCTTTCTTTTTAAATTAAGATGAACTGGGTTTAATATTAGACTTCGTGGTCTGTTGGAAAACATAATGGTAGGCTTAACTTTGATTGATTGATTATGTGCCAGTAAGTCAGTGTCAATTCTTAGTAAACACATAGGCAGATTTTCTTCATGATGATCTGTCCCTAACCTGGTCCTTTTGGTGTTCTAATGGTGCCAGATCCTTCCCCATTTTTCAGGTCCTAAACTCTCTTCTACTCAAATAAGATAGTCAAAATGGAGAAGCATGGTCTTGGACATTTGTACACCTTTTGCTGCTCTGTATTGTGTATGGTGAGGCTGATATCCACCTGGCCACTGTCATCCTCACAATTACCCTTGCCATTATTATTATTATTATTATTATTATTATTATTATTATTATTATTATTATTATTATTATTATTCTTCTTCTTCTTCTTCTTCTTCTTCTTCTTCTTCTTCTTCTTCTTCTTCTTCTTCTTCTTCTTCTTCTTCTTCTTCTTCTTCTTCTTCTTCTTCTTCTTCTTCTTCTTCTTCTTCTTCTTCTTCTTCTTCTTCTTCTTCTTCTTCTTCTTCTTCTTCTTCTTCTTCTTCTTCTTCTTCTTCTCTCTTCCAGCCTTGGCACCCTTCCCATTTTTCTTCCATCCTCTAAGATCAAATATAAGGCTACAGTCTTAAGAAATGTGTACTTTTGCAAGATTTTGTACTGTAGAGCAATATTATATAATGTTTCAGACCTCTATATTTTGGCAGCCCAGGTGGTGACAGACTCATCTGATTAAGAAGCTCCAATCAAGTAAAAAAGTGAAGTTAAGGAAAATTATTATTTTAGCAAAAAGTGCTCCACAGGTGCAAAAATGCAAGTGTCTCCCCGTGTTTCATAGCAGCTCCTCTCCACTATCTTTTTTCTAGACTTTAATACAAAAAAAGTAAGTCTAGCTGAGTAAAAAGCATGGATGTGACAGAGAAATAAACAGCAAATTATTTGTCTTTTCATTCTTTTAATTTCTTTTGCTTTAAGATTTGACTCCGTCTGCCATGCTCACTTTTTATATGGAATAAGAGTAGCAGAAAGACTTATGTTTATAGAAATAACAGATATGCTGATTTTGCTTGGAATGCAGATAAAGCTCTAGAGTCTTTTTATGGGGGAAAATAAAAGTATAACTGAAACCCAGATATGCTTTTGTGTATTTGTTTTAACTTTGGCATTTCCAGAACTTCATATTCAGCTCTTTTTATTAAGGTTTTCTACGTTCCACTTCTAGTTTTAGAAGCACAAGTTTCTTTTATTGTCCAAACCAAAGTCATAAGCTCCAAACATTTGTATTCTGTTATATGCTGCTATGTTGAGTGTTTTTTTAAATTTATTTTTAATCCAGAATCATGTGAGTTTCTTAAAGCAGCAGAAAGGAGATGGGGCCAGAATCATTTAGCTTATACTTCTTTTTCCATATGTAGTTACACATGTGGTGAACATCTGTATAAGCTATAAACTGAACTTTCTATACTGCATATGCACTGTGGTAAACAGGTTCAAGACTGTATATTAAATGACATCTAAAGCAAAAGAAATGATGCCTCTATAATACACAACCAAGAAAGAGAGTTAGAGTAAATGTTAACATTTGGTAAATAAAACCACAAGACATAGTTTCGGTTGATCAGAAATACAATACAGATAAAGAATTAAGTTACTTAATCAATTCCATTTGATCTGAAATGTAAAATCGCTAATCCTAACAGTGGAAAATAAAATGTGTGTTAAAAATAAATTTTGACCAGGATTTATCAACCAATCTGGCTCCACTGGAAAACGAAGCCAAGTCTCAAGAAAAAGTGGGATACTTTTAAGCATTTAGTATCTTAATAAAAGATTCTGAGGGAACAGGGTATCCTGGCACCTGGCATCCATGATCCTTTCTCTTCAGAAAAAAAAACCCTGCTGCAGGCAATTTTTGAAAATGAAGACTAGAGTTTAGGGCTGCAAAAATCCTGATAACTACTAGATGAAAGCAAAGAGAGGTTTTGTAACTTGTGGTGTAACTGGGGTTTCGCTGACATTCTGCAACTCAGATCTAGTAGTCCTAGTAAAGCAATAAAGGATTGCAGTGTCATCTTTCCAGACAGAAATTTTCTTTGGTAGAAGAAAATCTGATGCACATATTTAATTTAGAAAATCTAGCTACAGTGGTAAGCTCAGGTGTAGAAAAGTAAATCTTATACGGAAGCGAAGTTAACAAGATTTCCAGATGGGTTGGAAACCTGTGGTCCTAGATGTATTAACAAACTTCAACTCAGCATCTTCATTATTAGCCCTGCCTATTGGGGAGTAATAGTTCAGCAAATCTCAGCAAAAACAAGAATTCTGAGCATAAATAATCATGTTAGGAAACCAGGGTCTTCATTTCAAAAATAAACTTTCAGGAATCACTGCATTGAATTTACTTGGATATATACTAGACCAGAGATCCCTAACCTTTTGGGCACCAGGGACTGATTCTGTGGAGCCAGGTTTTTCCAGGGACTGGAGGGGGTGTGGTTTTGTATGCTGCCTGCATCCCGTGGATGGGGCTTTGCTTGTTTGTGTGGACTGGTTGCTGGCATGCCATGGCCCAGTACTGGTCCATAGACTAGAGGTTGGAGACCCCTGAACTGACTATCTAAACCAGTGGTGGCGAACCTATGGCACGGGTGCCAGAGGCGGCACTCAGAGCCCTCTCTGTGGGCACGCGCGCCGTCGCCCCAGTCCTAGGCTTTCAGCTGGGTTTTATAAAACCTTTCCGCTTTAGGCCTCCGCTGCCATGTGCAAAAAAAAAAAAAAAAAAGGTTCCATCAGTCAATTTCAACTTCTTGCGGGGAAAAAAAAAGATCTTGCAAAGTTGGAATTGATTGATTGAACTTTTTAGTCCCACCCAGTCTGCCATTACCACCGCAGCCATGCCCATCCAATGGGCCACGCCCACCCAATGGGCCACACCCACTCGGCACTCGACGATACATAAGTGGGTTTTGGGTTGCAGTTTGGGCACTCGGTCTCTAAAAGGTTCGCCATCACTGATCTAAACCAATAATGATCCAGTGCAGCCACAGGAGGAAGTGAAAACATAAACATATCTTCCATGCTTCCAATGATTATCTTTTAATGGCAAATTTAAAATAGAATCTGACTTTAATAGGGTTCACAGTCATTTCTGTATTAAAATCACCATCTGGATGCTTCCCTTCAGCAGTCTGATTTAGGGATAACAGAATAACAGAGTTGGAAGGGACCTTGGCGATCTTCTAGTCCAACCCTCTGCTCAAGCAGGAAACCCTATACCAGATAAGTCAAACTCGCGACGTCATGTGACGTCGTGCAACATATCAGGATGGTTTTGCCATTGCCGGCAATGGGATGGGCGCGGCTTCTGGATGACGCATCCGGCCCGTGGGCCGGCACTTTGACACCCCTGCCCTATACCATTTCAGACAAATGGTCGATCAATCTCTTCTTAAAAACCTCCAGTGTTGGAGCACGCACAAATGATTACACTGATTAATTGTTCCAACTGTCAGGAAATTCCTCTTTACAGTACTTCTAGGTTGCTTCTGTCCTTGATTGGGTTCCATCCTTTGCTTCTTGTCCTGCCTTCAGGTGCTTTGGAGAATAGGTTGGAAACCGCCCCCCCTTCTTTGATGGTGGGAAATCATATTGCTGTTGTTATTGTTCAACCCTGGAGGGTAGTGTGGGGTGCTGAGTATGTATCTAGTGTAAATTACCATGAGTTCTACAGCTGCAGAATGAAATCTTTCTTCAAGTTTCCAATTAGAATAAGTACGGTAGGAAGGCTGAGGGTTCTTTCAGCAAACAAAAATTGCACTGTATTCCTTTATGTTCCAAAACTAGTTTTTATGATGCCTGTTGGCAAAGGCTCTAACCCAACAACTAGATTGGAATCTGAGGCATTTCCATTCTAGCAGATCTTGTTCAGAAAAGGACACATTAAAGCTGTCCAACGTCCCGTTACCCCCCCCCCAAAAAAAAAGCCTGAATTGTTTTTATGTTGTTAAGTGCAGCTTGGTTTGCAGAAGCGAATAGTATTTTTTTCATTAAAGAGATATACCTGCTAATGAACAAAATGTCATTTAAAAGCATAGGGAATAACTCTTGATTATTGAGTTGGCTGGTATTTGGTGTCTTTTTAGCAAAACACTATTAATATGGACCAGCTGGTCATTACTAGTATTAGGGCTAACTCACAGTTTATCTACAACAGGGGTCTTCAAATTTGGCCCTTTTATGACTTGTGGACTTCAACTCCCAGAATTCCTCAGCCAGGCATGCTGGCTGAGGAATTCTGGGAGTTGAAGTCCACAAGTCATAGAAGGGTCAGGTTTGAAGACCCCTGATCTACAACAACAGTGTCAGTCAGCATTAATAATGAAGTCAGCCTTTATATTTAAGTTGCCAATTGTATAAAACAGTGTTTCTCAACCCTGACAACTTTAAGGTGTGTAGACTTCTACTCCCGGAATTCTCCAGCCAGCATTTTGGTGAAGT
>NW_015386120.1:82557-114533 GCF_001527695.2 Protobothrops mucrosquamatus | reverse complement strand
GAGTTGAAGTCCACAAGTCATAGAAGGGTCAGGTTTGAAGACCCCTGATCTACAACAACAGTGTCAGTCAGCATTAATAATGAAGTCAGCCTTTATATTTAAGTTGCCAATTGTATAAAACAGTGTTTCTCAACCCTGACAACTTTAAGGTGTGTAGACTTCTACTCCCGGAATTCTCCAGCCAGCATTTTGGTGAAGTCGACACATCCTAAAGTTGCCAAAGTTGAGGAACACTGAAATAAAATAGTTATCTCTCACATGGAATGAAATACACTTTGTTAAAACATTTCCAAAACACCAGTTTTCTTCTGTCTATGGAGATTCTCAATCATCCAGGTCATGGTTCTCCCAAAGGTGCTTTTTCAGGAGGCAACTGAAGGATTCCCCACCATCTAGTCAGAGCTGGAGAAGCTTCTTGGATGAGAAGTGAAACATCTTCAAAGAAAAACAAGAAAGTCCAGTTGCTTCTTGAAAAAGCACTTTGGGGACAACCAGTTTTCTTCCTGATACATTTTCCAAGGAAAGGTCAGCAAAGACCAGTTGTAAGCCCATGCACAAAACTTATCAAATCTGTCCTCAGCCTTGGATACAACTGGCATCTTTAAGCCGGTTCCTCTCATTTGGCTGAACTTTTCTTTGAATTAAAAAAAAAAAGCAGCACATGATCTTTTTGACTTCTTGTCTAAAGAACAGAGAGAGGGGTTAGTCCCTGGTTCAATTGTTGATATTTTGATTTGAATTCCTGGGGGATTGGTGCTGGTTATTATACTTGGCAATGTAGGAACCAACATTCTTATATGATACAATCCATTTCCTCAAATTTAAAGAGAGAAAATCTCTGCATAGCAGGATATTATTCTTATATTAATCACAAACTCCCATTATTAGGTACTTTTATTATTACTAATGCTGATACCTGAGATCAAATGTAAGCAATGGGTAGAATCTTAGTACTATGAAAGTCAAAGAATCTGTTTAGTCCATAACATATATGTGCATTCAGCATTACTTCTTCTGAAATATAGCTGTGGTCCACTAATGTGTGGTTCTCATTTTTTTAATCCATAGTTGATGGGTTGAAAAAAAAATATCAGATTTCCTCTGACAAAGGATTTGTTCTCTTAGCCAGCATTCAATTTATCAGTGGGGGGGGGAAGTATCTGTAAATAAGGATCAGCATTTGTTCCAGAAGTATTAACTTACAGTGATGCAGGTGGATTGAAGAAGCCTCTGCTGAGACTGAAATAACTAATCAATACCCTTAGGGGTTTTTTTGTCCCAAGGGAAAGATTATCCAGCATATCTAAAATTGCTGAGTTACATTAAACTTAGTAACTTAACACCCTTCACCTGTTGTCTTCCTTCTTCTTTAGGTAGTATGAGTAGTGGCCTAGGAAGCCGAGAATAATTGGGAACTATTATCCAAAATGTTTGGAGGGCAGTAGGATGGGGAAGGCTGGCATGAGACAACCTTTTTTCATATGCTTGTTTGGGTATGTTGGGTATGTTGGGTATGTTGGGTATGTTGGGTATGTTGGGTATGTTGGGTATGTTGGGTATGTTGGGTATGTTGGATGCCTTCAGAGTTGCAACTTTTTGGCATCCAAAAGCAATACATGGGACTGCCTCTCCTCTATTACCTCCACCCAGCTTACCAGAGCAAGGAGGCAGAGCATGTTATGGGTCCCATCACTTAGGGATTATCATCTGGTGGGACCTAAAAAAAGGGCCTTCTTGGTAGTGCCCCCTTTTTTATGGAACTTCATTCTCCCCAGATATGGTTGGCTCCCACCCAGCTCCTTTGCCAAAAGGCCCCCAAAATGTGGCCTGGGGACTACAAATGGAAACGCAGATGAGCAAGTGGCTAATTGTATTATTGCTGCCATGGAGGTGGGGTAGGTTTTTTTTAAAAAATTGTTTTATTATATGACAGTTTTTTAAAAAAAAATTAAATGATGTAAGTCACCCGGAATCACCTATGTATGAATTGGGTGACTATATAAATTTGTTTAATAAATAAATATTTTCCAAAATACTAAGTAAAGCAGGGGTGTCAAACTGCCGGCCCGCGGGCCAGTTTCATCATACCGGAGCCGTGCCCACCCCATTGCCGGCAATGGCAAAAAAGCTCCGATACATCACGCGACGTCACGTGACATCGCGAGTTTGACATGTCTGAACTAAGGCATTTGGGGACTCTAGCACAAGAGGTCCAGTTGAATAAAGGCCTTACAGTAAGAGAAGGAGGGAAGCTAAGGAAGAAGAGAAGAAGAACATCAAAAGTTGCCGATTAAAATGATTTGCAATCTAGCTAGTCCTACAAAACAGACCTGTATCAGCTGTTTGAAGTCTCAGGACCAAGTCTTTCGTATCACTTGTTGTCTGCACATTTAAACATGAGATACTTATTTTAAAATGGGAATAGAACCCAGCATGCAAAGTTCATGCTTTATAAGTGTCCTACAGAAGAAGGAAAACAGACTAGACCAGAAGGAAATTCAGGACAGAATGTGGAAGAACAAGACCTCCATAAACCAAAGTCAGATTATTAATTAATTTCATTTTTCAGGATTCCAACATAGCAGAGAAGAAGCAGAAATATGGTTGGGTGGCTGTAAATATTTGAATATATAAGTGGAGTTGGAGGTTAGGTCAACTAAACTGATCATGATCACTCCTTTCTAAGTGTCAATTGTATCCAAATGAACATAGGAACAGGTTTATAATTAGCATATTAATATCAATCAAAAGGTATATTTCAAATTATCTCATTTGGGAAACATTCACTGGAACTTTTACCTCTCTTTTTTCAAACTGGAATGTGGTGCTTTGCTCTGCCTGTACTTATTTTATAACTATGAGAAGCTCTTTGAGAAATAAATAGTTTTTCTGCTTTGTTTTGAGTCAGCTAAAGCCGTTTTATTTATGAAGGAAAGATCAAGGGTGGGTGGAGGTTTATAGGGTTTATATTCCAAAACTAAGCCCTATAGATATAAATCACCAATGTTTCTCAACCTTAGCAACCTTAAGATATGTGGACTCCCAGAATCCACTAGTCAGCATACTGGGTAAATCTGAGAATTTCATGCTGACTGGGGAATTCTGGGAACTGAAGTCCACATCTCTTAAAGTTGCCAAGGTTAAGAAACACTGCCTTAAGCTATAACATAGTTTGCTTGTTTAGTGAGTTGAATGAGTAATCAATTATGATTTACCCAGCAAATTATGATTAAGCAAACCTTGACTTAGCATAATCAGGACACTCTCTGTACACACAAGTTATTTACATTATAACATTCTTTATTCGGCGCCAACTAAGGAATGGCAAGGTTGCAGGCAAGGTTTAAGCAGGAGATAATCACACAGCATTTGGATAATTGGGAAAAGGAAATTGCTCTAGATAATGTTTTTTATTCTGATTTAGCAAAGTTTTTAAGCTGTAGAAGAAGAAGCAGGTCATGAACTTAAAGTAGCAGATACAACTTCAAAGACTGTGGAACTCTAGGAGTTGGTCAACTGGAGATGGAAAATGATTTTAAAAAAAGATGAGATCTGATCTAACAATATATGAAGGATCACAACTTCTCTTTTCATTCTAACATTGGCATTTATCCAGATTTACACATCACATGACCTGGATGAGCTATATGTATTTCTTCCACCACCACCCCACAAGCATTAATTTACCAGAACCTGATGCTTCTAGAATAATTAGAAAGATAGGAGGGTTAAAAATGGTAAAAAGTGTATCATTTTGTTATTGTATTATTTTGGATTGCTTTCAGCAAGGATCTTTAGGTAGAGAACCATCTTGTGCTGTCAGAAAACATTCCAAGCAGAAGGTTGGAACTGCCAACTTAAAATCTGGTTATTCATTATTTCTGTACTTCTCACAGAGAAAAGTCACCAGTCTTTCTTAATCTAGGACAGTGTTTCCCAACCTTGGTAACATGAAGATGTGTTGACTTCAATTCCCAGAATTCCCCAGCCAGCTGTGCTGGCTGGGGAATTCTGGAAGTTGCAGTCCACACATTTTCAAGCTGCCCAAGGTTGAGAAACCTTGATGTGGGAAATGCAGAACCATCAGACAAATGACCTAGACCTGTGATTATGATAATCACAACAGTCACCCATGGAGCTAACTCTGATTTGGGTCATAACACCAATATTAGTGACATCACAATTCAATATAACAACAGGGCATTTTCTCCCTGTGATCTCCCACAGAAGTCCTACAGATACAAACTTCAAAATTAAAGTGGTCTAAAGGTAAGTAGGCGCTCCATCACTGGAGATTTTTAAGAAGAGACTAGACAGTCACTTGTCTGAAATGGTATAGGTCAGTGGTGGTGAACCTATCGCATGCATGCCAGACGCGGCACTCAGAGCAGCCCGCGTGTCGCAGCACAGCCAAGGACATGGAAGTCGGGCAGCGGGGACAAGATTCCGCCCTCGCGCCCCATCGCATGCAGATGATGCTGCAGGGCGCAAGCAGAGGGCAGGGCTGCCATGGCGCTGCTGGGCCGCCTGGGCGATCTGTGGCAGGCCGTGGAGGTGGTGAGTGGCCTTGCAGGGAGGGCAGGGCAGGGTGGGGGCGGGTTTGGGGCACTCGGTCTCTAAAAGGTTCGCCATCACTGGTACAGGTTCTCCTACTTGAGCAGGGGGCTGGACTAGAAGACCTATAAGGTCTCTTCCAGCTCTATTCTATTATATTCTAAGTTCTGCATCCTTATTTCAAATATAGGTTTGAGAATCTATGATAGCTGCTTAATATAAAGATATTTGTATATTTTCTAACCATTTCTCTGCAGTTGATATAGTTCTCACAGAGATATGCCCTGAGAATATGATGTACTCGTAGGCTTGAGAAGTTGTACACAATTCAATGGTTTGGAGTGTCTAGCTTTACACTATTAAGCTGTGTTTACTGATGATGCTAAGCCATGATTGGTTTGCTTCTAGCTTATTTCTTTATTACATTTATATGTCACCCATCTCACTCCTGAAAACACTCTGAACAGCTTAAAGTATTAAGCCTTTGTGGGTTGTAAACCATGATTTATGGTTCAGCATATAATAAATTCAGCCACTATGTCTTGTTCAGGAAACTGTGGTTTAGTATGATGTGCAAACCCAGATTTAATGGCTTGAACAAGGTTTACTGTTATTGTATGTTTTGGAGAATGTGAATGAAGCTAGCCAGATCAGGACCTTAGAGAATCCATATTAATATAATAACTAGAATATAACGTATTAGGTCCGTGGGCATCCATAGGAAGGGGCAAAAGGGGTAAATGACAAAATGTTTGTTCCAATGTTGTGATGCAAATTCTACACATTTTGTTTCTGCATCACAGCACTGCATGCAAGTACATGATGGACAGTGTTTGTGTTATGACATCACAACACATTTTGTTATTCTGAGAAAATTATGGCTTTCTGCAGATGCCTATGGCTAGGCCAGCAATGCAGTCAACAGCCCAATTAAGTTTTCATTTCAGTGTATGTAAATGGAGGGGGGGGGAGATTTCATTAGGACCACATGGCACAAGGAAATGAAGTTTGACTCTTCTTTCCTCAGCTGTGTGATTTCAACAAACATACACAAAACACCTCAGAGGTAAACATTGAAAATTCATGGTCTACTGTTAATTGCAGCATTTAGGAGTTTTCTTTGTTTTATCAGGACTATGGCAGAAGAGAGTTGGGTTACACAATCAGCTTCAGTGAGAATTTCTTTTTCTTGTTTAAGACTTTAATTTAGAAACCCAACGATGCATCTGAAACCACACAATTAACATATAATGAGAGTAATTTGGCCTTGACCAGAAAAAGGAATTCAGGGCCCCATCTCTCCTAAAAGAGATTTGGAAAGTGATGGTTAAGATGAAAGAAGGTCTACCGCACTCTTTAATTCACCCCAACCACAAGTCATCAGAAGATCAGATTAACTATAGATCAGGGCCAGAGAAGTATGAAATAGAAAAATAGTAAAGACAGTTGGTCACAGGAAGGTTTCTGACACATTTTTCCAGCCTCAGAAACAAAGAAAACCACCTTTTCTATATTTAATAATTCCCCAATTCTGTCACATTTTAAATGTGTGATTTGATACTGATTTGAGAAAGAGCTCTGGGACCTGCACCTAAAATGGAACATGTAATCCTGGGTGTAGATTTTCTCTTGGGCAACTGTAATTTCTCTCAACCAGATGATGAGCCCAAGGATCATCACTAAAAACAGGGGTCTTCAAACTTGGCCCTTTTATGACTTGGGGACTTCAACTCCCAGAATTCCTCAGCCAGCGTGCCTGACTGAGGAATTCTGGGAGTTGAAGTCTACAAGTCATAAAAAGGCCAAGTTTGAAGACCCCTGCTAAAAAAAAGGAGAGTGACATCAAAGAATGAGGCAGAAACAATATTGGGCAATTTTAAGAGCTGAATGGAAACAGAAAACCTCTGGAAGATAAATCATTCTCAATTTTATCCTTAAAAAGCTCTCCAATCCTGCCACCTCTGTTCCAAAATTCAGTCTTGTATTTCTCCTCCTAGAGGTTTTCTTTTTCAATTTCAACCCATACTTGTGAGGAAGAAAAAAAAAAATTAAAAAGGAATTATTGATATCTTTTTCCATGAATTTTGATGACATAATCTTGGATGCTGGGGGCACAAATTAGACACAACTGCAAATGATCCATGGGTCATTGTTTGTTATGAGAGATGAATTCAAAAGCCTGGTTTGCATTAAGGCAGCTTCTTACACAGGAAAGTCAGCATGCATAATACGAAAGAATTGTTGATGCGATTCATCTTACATGAAGACATTACTAAGTTCTTACTTTTTCAGCCCTAAGTTACATGAACTTGACAACTGTCATTCTGAAGTTGCTTTTTCTTCCAACTTTATTTCTGCTTCCTCCAGTTTCTTTTATTCGAGTACTTAAGTGAAATCAGAAAAACATTAGACTGAGGAGAAATTCTTGGCATATGCTTTCAATGATAATTATTGTCTTATTGAGGTTGTCCTTGGCACGCTGACCTAGAACACTTGCCCCAGAGATATCCGTTCTGAAGACTTTACAGGATCAGGCATGCCAAGGTTGGGCTTATTCTTTTCTTTCTCTACTGAGCAGAGATCAATCGTACACCAACATGTCACCAACAGGAGAAAAATCTATATATAGCCCAAGGTGCTTCCATAGCTTTAAAAATAACACTAGTCACCTGGCTAAGAAGCAAGATTACACTGGAAGGATCTTGGCAATGGGGCACAGCAGAGATGGAGGGGGATCTCTGGCCCATAAAGTATGGGGTCCCAAGCCTCTCCCACCCTTCACTGAGGGGCTTCTTCTGAATTGGGAAGGAGGTGCCGGTTCCCATGCGAGCCACCATAAAGTAGCATTTCTGAAAATGTGGTCCATCTCTTGACTTCAATCAGTGAAACCAGTTCCCCAGTCCTGAAGCCAATGTGCTTCCAATTTGGTTTCACTATCAGCCTTCCTGGTTGGGAAAATAAGCATTGAGCCGACATCTCTATAAGGCAGTAGAAGCTGCTTTGCTGCTGCTGCTGCTTTGGGCCTTGTGAAAGCAATTGCTCAGAGTTTTGCTACGGGATAAATCACTTCTAATGGGATCTGATGGATCTGGCTTAATAGAGAATCCTCACAAGTTTCCAACTGTGTCATTAAATCGGGTAGAGGAGAGCCCCTGCTCCCTTCCTCTGGGTGGCTCAACATTTTTCTAAAGGAGATAAAGGTGCCTCTGTATAAAAAAAATAATCCCTTCCACTGATAGGAAATGTATTCCCTCCAACATCTGGAGTAACTTCAGTTCTCAAGCTAAAAGCAGCCTGAGGTGTTCAATTCTACCAAAAGTGTAGGTAGTCCTTAACTTAAAGGCCACAATTAGGATTTCCGTTGTTAAGTGAGGCAGCTGTTAAGTGAGTAGTGCCCAATTTTAAGAACTTTTTTTTTTTGCCACGGTTGCTAACGTGAATCACTGGTCGTGAAGCAAATCATGTGGTCTTTAAGCCAATTTCTGTTCCCTCATTGACTTTGCTTGTTGGAAGTCAGCTGGGAAGTTCACAAATGGAGATCACACAACTCCGGGAAGCTGCAAGTGTCATAAACACATGCCGGTTGCCAAGTGCTCAAATTTTGACCATGTGATCATGGGGATGCTGTGATGGTCATAAGTGTGAGGATCGATTGTAAGTTCATTTTTCAGTGCCATCTTAACTTTAAATGGTCACTAAACAAATGGTTGTAATTTGAGAACTACCTGTGGCCTGGATGTCTAATTTACAACCTAAACACCTATCTGGAAAATTGCTATTTGTATAAAAGATTGAAAACCCAGCACTCTCTGAAAGCTGAAACTGTAAGAAGAAGAAAAAAGATTTCTAAGCAAACAAACCAATGTCTTCCCCATTCCTTGGGCAAAGTAAAAAAAAAAAAAGTCTGAATGCTGTTCTTATGGAAAAATGTAGGCGTTTGTTAATATGGTATCTCAGTAATAGACTAGACAAATGTGATGCCTGCCTTCATTTGCTTTAATTAAAAGAGAAATCGGGCATTCAAACCATCAGTGTTAAGTAAGCAATCTGATCTATTAACCACGGCAAATCCAATCCTGCTTAAGTTAATTTCCTAATAAGCAGGAAACTGCACTCCACATTTGTTCAATCTCTTGTTGCTTGACCCCCGATGTAGGCAAACAGGGCTAATGAACAACAGTGCTGTAGATTAAAAAAAAAAAAGCACCAAAACTATTTCATTAAACAGAAGTGCTCTTTTATCTTTGCCCAACTGAAGTCAGCACTAATACGGAAATAAATTGTGTGGGCTAACTCAGTCTTTTCACTGCACTGTCCATAAATGGCAATATTAACCATAAATACACAATATGGGTATTGTACTTTTTCCTCCCTGGGACACAGCAAAACATGAAAAATGTTGCATATGCTTTAAAATAGGCTTCATGTTGTGGAAGAAAATAATAAAACCAAAGGAAAATCTTCCAAATGGAAAATCCCAGCCCTGCCTTGAATAAGATATAATCAGCCCAATTTTCAGTGCAGTATGTAAATCCAACCATCGGTTCGCCCTTCATACGTATTATTTAATTATGGTTTGTTAAATCACAATAGGATGGGATCACCCATCCTATTAAGGTATAAAGCAGGTTTTGCCAATGCTCACCCAATAGCCTGTGCGAAAAGCAAACCAACACCATAGCACAGGGGTGTCAAACTCAATTTCACTGAGGGCCGCATCAGCATTGCAGTTGCCCTGGGGGGGCTGGGTGGGTGTGGCCAGAGTAGGTGCAGCCTACTGGGTGGGTGTGGGTGGAGTGGGTGTGGCCTACTGGGTGGGCGTGCCCAGTTCTACATCATTCGCGTCAAGGGTGCCTATGGGGGCCTGGGCAGGAGTGGGACAGATCTGAGGGTCTCTGGCAGAAGGGGGTGGGACCGGGGCAAGTGCCAAGATGGCCACCACAAAATTGTACATTGGCTCCCGGCTGGCCTGGGCCAGGGCCAAGGCAGCGGGGGCCATTCCTTCACTGTTTCCAGGATGGCTTCGCGGGCCACATGAAACCACTTCGCGGGCCGCATCCGGCCCCTGGGCCTTGTGTTTGACATGTCTGCCATAGCATATTGGGTTACCCCAATCAGTGAGTATGACAGCTTGGCAATGAACAAACACTTCTTGGCACTAAACAAAATCTGCAAACCATACCACCTTTCTAGCAACTCATCATTCCATACCTCACCAAAAACCCGAGTCACCTAAAGCGATCAAATTACTTTGAAGATACAACATAAACGTATTAAGCATGCAGACAACTACAGCATACTTTAATTCAAATCTTCATCCCATCTCTTGGCATTTAACTTTAGAATATGGCAATGGGTGTCCGGCACCTGGTACTGACAAGCAGAAAGCAGTCACCAATGGAAAAATATGGGAAGGGTGAAAAGAATGATACAACTTTGTTCCTCAGAGTGAAAAAATTTTTTAGCTATCTCCAGCAATGTGTCCTTTCTAGTGGTTGTTTTGGTTCAAAAAGGGCCCTGAAATGAAGGGAAAAAAATAGCAAACAGGAAGAGAGTCTCTAGACATCAAGGTGAAGGTTCATTCATGCAACTCTTTTGAAGCAAAATCGTGTGCCATCAAGGATTTAACTATATATCCAAGAGTTCCTACACAGTGGGGTTTTCTTTCTGAGACCTCTGCAGCCATTAAACATCTCATGGTGCTTCTACTACTATTGCTGCTACTGGTTCTTAGGGGTAAGTCACTATTTTGCAGAGTGAAATATGATTCTGGGCAAAAGAATGCAATCTTTTGGAAGCCAGGATTAGCAGTATCGAAAGTAATACGAATGTAATGTAATTTTTCTCTACGCGAATAGCCTATTATTCATTTTTTTTGCCATAGTCTCAAATATAGGTCTTTTCCTTTTATCTTAGCTGTTGCCTAACTGGATATTATTTCTCTTTAAGTAGAACTTTCCACATCATTGCAAGGTTTCTTGAAAAAATTCCATTGTGAGGGGATAGCATTGTATGCTTTTTAAAGCTTTATATTGTGATTTCTATTTAATTTAATTGTTCACTATGGTAACAGGGGAAGACATATGAAAACAAACAACAAACAAACCCCCCTTTGCACTGAAATGATGCAGCTTTCGGACTACCAAAGCTATTTATATATCATTTGCTCTTATCTATCAAATTTCTATTTAATCAGTATAAAGATTGTACTGTAAAAAACTGCCCAGCCCCCCTTCTTTGAGGGAGATGGGCAGTTTGGAAATATGAAATGTAAATGCATAAATGTTATAATCAGCTTCGTGCAGAAGAAAATCTGTACGAAGGCACCATATCTAAGAAGTTAGTGTTCCGTTAAAGACAAAAGCACTGATTTTGCAGGGTTTTTTTAAAAAAAACTTTCAGATACCTAGAACACCAAACTATATTGAAGCTGAGTTCATACACTGTGCGAATCTCAAGGTTTTGGGGGTTTAACTTTGATGCTATACCAACCTCGTTCTCCTTAACCAGGATTTCAGGTTGACACATATCTGAATTTGTTATTCATGGTAATCAGTCTCATATATCCACTGCCTTGGGCACCCAATTCTGAGCAGAACCATCATTTTGCACATGCAGAGAAATGGTCCTCACCCCAATTTCACATCAGACTCAGCAAGCTGCAGCCTTCTTACTTTCTACAGTCATCCTCTTCCTGAACATAATTTTCTTAAATGTAAGGGAATGATGAGCAAGTATATTCGTGGAGAGCTCTGCTGACGAAGTGTTGTGCTAAATGTTTTCCTTGAGCAAACAGAGGAATATTGTGGACATATTGGCTTGTGGGAATACTGCTGTGGCATCAATAAATCTTCTGTTGTCCCAGTTTTAAAAAAAGCAAAGCTAGTATTATTCATATTAGTATAATGTCCAAAGTGTTTCAAAGCCGCAAGGTGGCATTCCACTGAAATTAGATGTGAAAGGCTCTCAACCTGTAAAAAGGAAAGCAAATTTAGAGGAGCACGTCTCACACGTCTAATGCAGTGTAAAAAAAAAAAAAGCTGTGATCTGGGACAGTCCCCTCTTCACCTGAAGCTGTTGGTGTTCATGAATGTGCTCTGCTAATCTTCTACCCTGTCTTCCTACATAATGGCTGCTACCATCCTTATACTCTATGTCGTAAATGACTCCTGTTGTGTTTTTTTTCTTGGACTACCAATTGTTATTTTCTTCAAACCGATCATGCCTAATTCTCAGAGACTGTCTGGACAAGTCCCTGCAGTTTTCTTGGCAAGGTTTTTCAGAAGTAGATTTCCATTGCTTCCTTTCTAGGGCTGAAAGAGAATAACTGCCCCAAGGTCACCCAGCTTGGCATCATGCCTAAGGCGGGTCTAGAGTTCATGATTTCCCATTTTCCCTTAATCGCTACACCAAACCACCTCTCAATTATGAATATAATTCTTATAATTTATGAATTGTAGTTTATATGGTTAATTATAGTTTTCAAATTACAGTATAGTTATTACTTTTTTCCTTGATATTTCTGTTATTTATGGTGAACTAGCTGATTCATAGGGTTGTGTATACTATGAAAATGACTCAGAAATGCTTTGGATGATGGCACACTAGCTCATCACCTCTCTGTTGTTTATTAGCGTATCCCAACTTTATTCAGGTTTCCTTTGAATAAATTTAGAGGAAAAACTCTTGCTACTTTAAGATTGCATTTGTTTTATAGCAGGGGCAACTTTTTCAGCAATTCCAGAAGCTGGAAAAAAGTTCAGCTACATTAATGAAAATCAAGAAATGCTCCTCTCCAGACCAGTTCTTCAAAATCATTTTGCAAATGTAACAACACCACTGATTCATTCATATTAATTATCTTCAAAATAAGTCAACTCTGGTGATGAGCTGACATCTACTGGTAGAAAGTTGGAAGTAGCATTGCAGACATAATTAAATGTTTGCAAATTTCATATAACTAGGGATAAGTGACACCAAACGTCTAAAAAGGAAATAGCATTTTCGAAGCAAACAATAATCTAGATAAGAACAGAAGGAAAAAGACTAAAATTTCAAAGGGCATCTCAGAAATATATGAAACATATTAATCTCATAACATGAGCAATATTTCATAGGAAGAAGGAAAACACCGATTAAGGAAAATTTGAGATGATCTTATTTTAAAAAATTAATTGGGCAGGCTTTTAAGAGGTGAAACTATTTCTACTATAAAAATACAGCAATAGTGAACGCATACTAATGAAAGACCTTCCTAATAGGTTGCCAATACAACTATAACAACTAAATTGCACCCCAAAAAATATCTCTGTTAATCTAGGATTAGGAAATGCTTTCACCAGAAGCATGATAAAACACAGCTTTGTGTTCCTGAGAAGCAATGAAAGGGTTTTAAATCGGCAGCCTTGGTGCAGAAAATGACTAAATTAAAAGGCAGTTTACAACTAATTATACACATCTCAGCCAAATTCTCGATTCTTTGCAATTGTGCTGATAATTTACTTGGAGAAAACTATTTTGGATGTAAATAAGGGGATTTCTGTTGAAATGGGATAATCAGAAAATTCATATGCCCATGGTTCCCAACACATAAATTATATAAACAAAATAATTTGTCTGAGACACTTTTGAAAGTCAGCGCATGTAGTGCTTGACGTACAACCAAACTCGAGCCCAAAATTTCTGTTTGTAAGTGAGACAGTTGTTAAGTGAGTTTTGCCCCATTTTATGACCTTTCTTGCCACAGTTATTAAGTAAATTACCGCAGTTGTTAAGTTAGTACAGTTACAGCTGTAAGGTGGATCTGGCTTCCCCATTGACTTTGCTTGTCAGACGGTCACAAAAGGTGAGGACATAGTCCCAGAATGCTGCCATCATCATAAATATGAACCAGTTGCCAAGCATCCAAATTTTGACCCTGGGGATGCAGCAAAAGTTTTAAGTGTGAAAAAACGGTAATTAGTCACTTCTTTTCAGAGCTTTTGTAACTTTGAACGGTCACTAAACAAATGGTTATAAGTCAAGGACTACCCATAATAGGAAAAGAAAACATTTGCCACAATTTGTCCCAGGGGTAAAGAGGATGAACTTGAAAATTAAGACAGCCACTATTAAAAATTTCCCTAAGTCTCCATCCTTCAACCTCTGGGATGGCCAACAGGGGCCTTCAGATGTTGTTCAACACCAACTCCCATCCTAAAAAGTTCAACAAACATCACAAATTGCCCGTCACTAATCTACCTAGTCAAGTATTTACAAGACCTTTGCACCTTAAGTAGGATTTCAACTATTAGAAGGGGAATAGCCCCATTTTCGTTAGCATCAGGCTACTCCTGCCTCACCATGCAAAATGTCCTTTTCTGCAAATCCTCCAAAATGTAGAGCTGCCACTTCTGTTGCATTTTTTTTCCTGTGATAGCACTGTAGTGCTATTTTTAAAAAAAGAACTAACAGCAGGGAAATACTGATGAGAACTGCCTCATAAGCACAATTATTAGAGCAAGGTGCAAAAATTTGTAGTTCAGGTCAGTGCGGTTTTGTGGGGGGGGGGGGAAACTTCACTTTTTTGGCATATTTTGGAGTGCCATATTTGGCATATTTAAAAGTGCCATGCCATGGAAAAGCCACCTCAGCCTTTGAACCAACTGAGGTTTTATGTATTTATTTGCTTGCTTATTAAATTGATAGTCTGCCCAATGTTTGAAAAAAGGGCTAATAAAAAGGAAAAATAGTCTACATGGAACACTTTGATGGGAGAACCAAGGTTTTAAAAGAAGCTTTTCTCTCTTTCTCTCTCTCTGAATAGAATGTAGATATTGCTACTATTTTGTAGGACCCAATGGAAGCCCATCTAATAGGACTAAAAATAAAGACTTAAGGACCACTTGGGGATATTGATACCCACTTCATACCATTTTTATCCCTAAAAGGAATTATTACTTCCAAGGAAATCACACGGCTAAATCCAATAAACCAAACTGAGCAACCAAACAATTGTTTTGCATTAGACCTCCAAGATCAATGAATTTACTCAAATATTTGGAGAAAAATATAATTATTAAATTCAAATTCAGTCATCAGAAAAAATTATGGCACTAAGTAAGATCTGTATCAATGATCAATTAACCACAATCTTTACTTGAGCAGTTGGAACAGCCTTTTAAAGAAGTAGGACTTCATTTTAGCCATGAATACAGGGAATCTTCCCTATGGTGCCACCTACTGGCTTAAAAAGAATAGAATAGAATAGAATAGAATAGAATATAGAATCTGGGAGGTCTTCTAGTCCAGCCCCCTGCTCAAACAGGAGAACCTATACCATCTCAGACAAGTGACTGTCTAGTCTCTTCTTAAAAAACGCCAATGATGTAGCACCCATGATTTCTGCTTTTCCACTGGTTAATTGTCCTCACTGTTAGGAACTTTCTCCTTAATTCCAGGTTGCTTCTCTCTTTAATCAGTTTCCAACCATTGTTTCTTGTCCTGGTCTCTGGTGCTTTGGAGAATAATTTGACCCCCTCTTCTTTGTGGCAGCCTTTCAAATTCTGGAATACTGCTATCATGTCACCCCTATTTCTTCTTTTATTTAGACTAGCCAGACCCAAGTCCTGCAGCCGTTCTTCGTATGTTTTAGTCTCCAGGCCTTTGGTCATCTTAGTTGTTCTTTTCTGAACTTTTTCCAAGGTCTCAACATCTTTTTTGTAGTATGGTGACCAAAATTGGTTGCAGTAGTCCAGGTGTGGTCTCACTAGGGTTTTATAAAGCGGTACTAATACTTTGCATGATCTTGATTTTATGCCTCTGTTTATACAGCCCAGAATTGTATTAGCTTTTTTGGCGGCGGCTGCACATTGCTGGCTCATAGTCAATCTTGCTTTGCCCATTGCAGTACATGTAGTTCTGCTGACCCGCACTGCAACAATCATACCTTCTCTGATACTAATACTGCAACTGTGGGACATGCAAACCAAACTGAATATTCCCATGTCTTGTTTGGTAGTTAGTTTTTAGCATTTGTACTCTTTCAAAAAAAAACCCATAATATTATTAGTGTATACTCATCAAATAATGATCCTGAAATAAATTCAAATTTATAATAGACTATAACTGGCTAACCACACTTTAGCCAACTATGTTGTATAAGTCCACCCGGCTGAATTAATTTTATAAATAATGATCTAAGAAGCTATACAAATGTAATGAATATGTTGAAATGCCTTTGGCTAAAGAACCTAATAGAGTCAGCTGTGAGACCAGATCATATTTGTTATTTAGTAGATATTTGAGAGAAAGAACAGAATTTTTTTAAAAACTTAGTGTTCTTAGTGATAATTATAGCAGCTTACACAACTAGTCGATGTCCTCAGCTGAAACAATTTATGTTCCAGGCAAATGCTGTAAATGCAGTAATTATTAGAGCCACCTGGATTTGCAAGTTAAAAAAAACTATTACTCAGTTAAGCTTTCTTTATCATTTAGGTTCACAGTTCAAAAGAATTTGTTGATAGAAAGTCTTGGAAAAATAAGGTAAGATGCACATGTTCCTTTTAATCACTTGCCTTAATATTCTATGTCCTGCATTTGCTTTTTATGTATCTATTACTATCCACAACTGGGTTCCCACACTAACTAAACTATATTGTGTATGAAATCAACTATGGCTTAGTGCCTTGTGTGAACTAAGCCTATGTGTGTTTTGAACAATGGAGGAGCTAAATATTCTATAATGCAGCCACATAATAGGTAGTTGTATTTATTCCTCTGAAGAATTGGCTGTCTAATACATTACAAATTTAGTCAACTTTATTAATGGTGCTATTTCTGTATTTTTAAGTGCTCCATGAAATGTGCACATTTAAGAGTGCATTCCTGACCCAGGAGAAAAGATTGTGTTCATATGAACTGGCTTATCCAAAGTTAAAAATAAGTATTCAGAATCTTTTTGCTTTTCCATACTATAATACACTGGACCATAAATTAATTGCATGAGTCAGATTCACCCAAAATACTAATTAAAGTATGCTTAGTTATTTGTTAAGTACATCTTGCAAATACAATTGCTATAATAAAATCTTCATTTGCTGACTTTGTGATGGATTTACATACAGCATTTGTAAGATATGGAAGTCCTGCTAGAGATGAAGGGGATAAAACCTTTTAATTATCCACATGCTTAAGCCTAACATCTTTCCTAAATTTCTGTTCTGTGAACTGAGTGGTCAGATAAATTGTTTGAAGACCTTCATGTAAATTAAGGGAGTGGTTATATTTTCATGATATGCAAGAACAATTATAATTGAACAAAAGTAAGCACTATAACTTTTGCATGTTGTTTTGTTTAAGTTTGATTCATTATTACCCATGTTAATTGCTTGGGATTGTTGAAAATTGTTGGAAGTCCCTGAACATTTGATGGTATAAGTGTAGTAAATTTAAATGTTGTAACTTTACTGAAATAATGGTTGCTATAACAACAGTAAAATTATGTAATCTAGGAAAGACTTTGTAAGGTTTGAATCCACAAAAATAATGTTTTGGCATAATAGTTTTTCAATTTACGGGGGGGGGGGAGTAGTGTGTTGACCTACCATAGTTTAGCAAACCATGATCAATACATTTAAATGAGCTTCATGATAACACAGAACACAGGTGTTCATATCTTCGGGTTGCAATCCTAGGGCATTTATTTGTAAACAACTGCCATTGAATTGAATGGGACTTCTAAGAAAATATGCAGCATAAGGTTTTGACATATAAATTTAACTTAATGGGGGGGGGGAAGAAACACCAATTCAGCACACTTTGGTAATTCACCAAGGACATCTCCTCTATAAATATTTAAACCTCATTATATTATGACTTAAATACAGTCTTCTAGGGCTAATGTATGCTGGAGTTAAAAATATAAACATTGCTAACCATACGTAAAAGAATTGGGAATGAATACTTGCTTCGATTAAACCAACATCAATAAATGATCATAGAAAACACCTTATACAAGGTGGAGCACTGTCTATCTTGGCCACTATCATCCTCTGATTCAGTCATGATAGATGAAAGAACACTGCCGGAATAAAATATATCTTATCCATTAAACATTTTGGGTGTATGTGCCTTTTATGGACTGAAGGTGATCGGGCTGTAACTTTAGAGAAATGTTACTTCTGTGAAATTATAACTGTATTATAAAAACTGAAATAATGGGGGCGGGGTGGAACCCAGGCATGAAGCTCAGATTTGTTTTACTTCTCTGGTATGCCTTGCAATATGTTTTTCAGTTGTATTTATTTTTATTTCTGGATTAGGAAGGGACTAATATTTGTAAAAAGCATTGTATTTTGTTGGAGTATTAGATGTTTGTCTGAAATGGTACAGCAGGGGGCTGGACCAGATGATCTCCAAGGTCCCTTCCAACTCTGCTTAATCTATTTTATGTATACCACCTTGAATTGTTTATAAAAACGTAATTAAAGTGGGATAACAATAAAATAAAAAAATACTTATCCATAGTTAGCTCATCTATGGCTTACTTAAACTGGGGGGGGCTGTCACATGATAAATGGAACCATTAACTAATCACCCTGATTGCTTCACACAATATACTTCTAAAATGTGGACAGCTACTTTATAGTTTGGTGTATTGTGAACACATAGGCACTTGATGCTGAGTCTTAGATCTAATCAGTAGAGCTTTTATACTGATTTTGCCTACACATTATGATAAACTAGCTTTTAGCCATTGGGTGGGTGCTTGCAGTATGCTAGCCAAAATCAAACCATATTTTCCTTTGGTATAATGTAAAAACTCAAGTCATTTAAAATATTCATCAAATTTCCAATCTGAGACTCCTTGAATTTGTTTTTATTTCATTCATGGGCTGTAAGTGTCATCACGTTTTCCAAGGAACAACCAACACTGTTCAAAAGTTTATGCGAGTGAAATTAGGCAGCTGTCTCAGCAGGTGATGCTACCTGACCAATTTTGTTTGCACTCGATTCAATAAGGTTGGGCCTCTTTAGCCCCTGGATGGAGTACTTCTGGCCAAGCTGATTAGGACTAATGGGAATTGTAGTCCAATAACTGGAAGGTAACTATATTTAATTGGCTAAATATGTTCCACTAATAATTGTAAGTGAAGGCCATTATGGTATTAAATAGGAGGAGAGGGGAGCTGATATTTTAAGATAGGACTAGTGTCATTTTGATGATTGATTTAGCATCTTTGCCTTTAATTTGAATGACAGCCACTTTGTTTAACCAAGCAATATCCATGCCTGAGCTATTACTGATAGCTTTATTACACAAAGTCCGATAAATAAGAATTTCCTGATTGCAATCTGTGAGTTTAACTTATATTCCTTAGTGTTTTAGTATCTTCATTAACAGTTTGCTTTGATTTAATTTGATTTAAGTTTCTTAGTACCTTTTAATCCTCACATAATTATGAGCTCAATTTTTCCTCCTGGTGCTTTGGTTCTCCTTTGTACTTGCTGAATGCGGGCTCAGGTTAGGCTTTGAATCCATATCTGAATGGCTGATTGTGTTAATTAGCTGACAAAACCTCTATTTTGTTGAAAAGTTGCTTTTAATTCTACTGCTCTACTTACCTCGGGCTTAGATTACTACAGTGGAATACTAGTTGGGAACAGTTTCATGCTATTCTCATCCATTGAGTGACCTCATGCTTTCCTCAAATCTGTGGCTTGATTTTGGCTTGCCATGTTGTCTGAATCGCTTAACCTGTGGTTTATTCAGCAAACCATGACTTAATACAGTGTTTGCTTGGATAAACATAAGACTAAAGAAAAAATGCATGTCCTTATAATGGCAAGTTGGCTTTATAATTGGGGTTAGTACCAATTTGAAATGGTGGATCCTCCAAATTTACACAACATACATAATCCTAGGGGAATAGCTGCACCCATTATATGTGTCCTTGTGGCTAATAATTGGAAGTTATCATGTAGCTGAATGCTAATCATGGTTATGGTTAGCACAATATGTTGAATTAAATCATAGTACTTAATAAAATGTATTCATTCAATGTATGGCTTTGGTTACCTTCCCAATACAGTCTTACCTAGTGTTGTAGCTTTATTATTTGAGAAGGGTATCCTAGTAGAGTACTTTCTCTGTCTTGAATGACACGTATTAAATTTAAGGTTGAAGAAAAGATGAAGATTCCTCAAGTTGAGACTGATTCTTAGAGACTGTTCCGGAAACATCCACATTGCTTTCTTAGCAATCATTTAAAAATGGTTTGTCTTGTCTTCTTTTTGATGATCATCCCAGTCAGTCTAATCCTGATTTGTTTTTTCTAGAGGTCAGTCATAGTCAGCTAAACTTTACCATCTTCATGACTTGTTAAATGTACTTGAAAAAAATCTTTTTCCATTTTTTCAACATATCTACTATCATACATCTCTCCATCCTTTTTTCTAAGTAAAAAGGCCCAAACTGTAACTTTTCATTATATGAGTTTGTTCTAACCTGCATATTTTAGTTTCCAGATTTGGACCTCTTCCAAATACATATGACATATGACCAGAATTGAACCATAA
The DNA here is from genome assembly GCF_001527695.2 of Protobothrops mucrosquamatus. Classification (NCBI taxonomy): domain Eukaryota; kingdom Metazoa; phylum Chordata; class Lepidosauria; order Squamata; family Viperidae; genus Protobothrops; species Protobothrops mucrosquamatus. Next base: position 94,418 of record NW_015386120.1, on the reverse strand, counting down.
GAGTTATATAAAGACAATTATAGTATTGGCAGTAGTGCTTTTGACTGCTTTATTAAAGAATTCCAAATACAGGATCTGAATTATCCATATAATCTGCAACATATTTTTATTGATTTTGTATTTATATACATTGCTATCTCAATGATATTTTTACTGAGTTGTACTCCATATAATGCCAAGGACCATTTCTTGATTAGTTACTGCAAAATCTATGCCTATTAATATATAATTATAAAATAATTCTGAATTATTTTGCCTCCTGTGTATCACATATTTGTCTATAGTAATCTATATCTGCCACTTCAGTGCCCATTTTCCCCAACCTGAAGATGCTTTTGGAACTCTTTAAAACAAAGAACTGAATATCAAAACATTTTTTGAAGAATATCTGCACTTAATCTTAGCCCAAATGCCAAAAAGTGATAAAGAATGTCTTTTACAAGGCTGGTAGTATAATGAATTTTAGCTGGATGGCAGAGAGATCTCTTCAGGTAGAGCAGATACATAGTTTGATCAAGCTTCCTAGCATAGAAAATTCTATGGCAGTTGAGAGGACAGTTGGGAGCCTCAGAAGAATGACAAATCTATTTCAACTTAGCAAGGATGCCTACATAAACTATGTATTCCACATCATGGAAATAGGCTCATAGTATAACCCCTGAAGTATTACAATAAAAGTAATTTAGGTCCATACAAAGTATTTCCTGTCCAGTAGGTAAAATTTGCCCTAGTTGCTCAGGAGCCTAGAGTTCTTACATATCCAACAAGATGCTTGCTCTTTATTTAAGAGATTATTTATCCATTAATAAATGTCAACCACGGGGAGATCAGAAGATCCAGGCAGTTCAAATGCGTATAAAGATTTATTGCAAGCTTAAGCTCTCTACAAGTATCTGAACGACTAATGTTCAACAAAAATGGACAGGAGATAAGGGTAGAAGGAATTCAAAGTGGGCTGGGCTTAGATCTTTTGTGGGTACGCAGGGACTCATGACTGATGTCATGTTTAACCCCTCCCTCAGGCTCAGCCATCTCCTATATCACTTTGTCAGTGTGGGGATTTGAGGGGGGGGTTTGGCTTCTTTAAGGTTAAAGAGATTTTTCAAAGTTACATTAAACAGTTCCTAAAATATTTGAATCCTCAGTATTGTACGTTCAGTTTAAGTCTGTCTGGTAAGCAGGTTTTAGTAGAGTTTCAATATCAATGGCTAACTGATACAAACGTTATCTGAACCCTAAGCTCTTATTTAAAACTACTATATCTAGATTCACTCTATATACTAGGTTATGGTTTATTGAGTTCTGTGAACTAACATGTTTAACAGAGACAACAATGGGTCATAGATAGATGTCATGTATCTTCTTAAATTATGCCTTGTGGTTTGTTTTTAGTCTCTTAAAAGCTATTATGTGGCCTAACCAATAAATCAGTGAGATACAGAGTAATGAATCAACTGGTCTCTTGGAAATATTTTTCTTTACAGATTGTCTGAAGGAGATGGAGGAAGAGAACCTATTTGACACCAGAAAGTCATTAGGAATAAAGATGGCTGCTTCAAATCCACATCATGGGACAATTGTCAACCCTCCTCCTCCAGATCACATCAATACTGAAGGAACTGGCTGCTTAACCAATCAACTTCAATATTTACAGAGAGTGGTCATGAAAGCAATGTGGAGACACAACTTTTCTTGGCCATTTCATCAGCCTGTAGATGCTGAAGGTCTAAAACTTCCAGTAAGAATTTCCAGTAATTTGTGTGTGTACAGAAAAACAATGTAGTTTCATGTAAAGTTAATTGTTAAGAAATGTTGGTAATACAAGCACACTGGTCTCATCTATGGCAAATTCTCTTATTCCAAGCCAAAATGAAAGCTAATAAGATGCTGCTTTTAAAATGTTAAGACTTGTAACAGCAGCAGAAAGTAGTGTATAACTGTATAAATCAGCAAATACAAATAGATTGCTGTATATTCTGCACACGGCTAACCCAATCTGAATCTTCCACCTCAAGGGTAGGACTTCATCCAATAGAAAGTTTATTTTTACTTCAATCTGGATGACAAAGACTTCCTTGCCAGTCAAGGGCAATCATTTGCAAAAGAGATGCAATGCAGCACAGGCCATGTGTTAACTTATATCCTTCTTTAGCTGCTTTTCCCTAACATTGTAATGGTTGAGGTAGGTACCCCATTCTATTTCAAGACATAACCTGCTTAGTACTGCAGCATTTAACTCTGCTGAATACTGAAGCATGAGTGTCATACTGAAACAAATGTTATACAATTAGCCATGATAAAAGGACATAAGCCAAGGAGGAAAGTTTGTCTTTTTCCAGATATTTCTGAACTGGGGCACTCAGCAGTACAGTATACTGTAGCCAATGCTGAAGAATGCTGGGAATTATAGTTCAGCATCATCTGAGAGCTACGGGTCCCCCTTTCAAGTATAAAAAACTTAGACCTATGTCTAATATAATTTTACAATGTGTCCTAAAACAGTACCACTTTTAAAACTTGTTGCTAACAGAATTCTAATATAAAATTTTCATGGCTATGTGAAGCACAAACAAAACCCCACTACAAGTATGTGGCATTCAACCAGGTGTAATGTTTTATTCTTTGACTATCTTCAATCCAATCAAACTTAACTCTGTTGTATATGACCTAAATCTCCTTTTTAAAAGTTCATTTATTTTGTATGAAAAGGTAGGAATGTATACAAAGGTACTAACAGAAGACAATATCTGTAGCTCATCACTGAACTGTGGAGTCCTTGGTACTCTCTGAGCTTGGTTGTTTGTCCACAAGTCATAAAAGGGCCAAGTTTGAAGACCCCTGAAATAGGCTGTTGGTGGCTAACAATAAAGCCACCCAAATAGGATACAGATGCCTAGCAGTCAGAGCTGGGGATCCAAACATGATCTGACCAAGGCAACTTAATAAAATGTTCCTTCCAATCATCAAATAAAGCTTCTCTTTCTTCTTTATGGGCATTATGCTGCATGGTAATTAGTAATAGCTTTGACTAGTAACAAAAATCAGCACTCGTAATTAATACTCCCGAGTCCATACATGTAATTTTTAATTTTGATTTTTTTTTTCTTGAAATGTGGTGCCCTACATAATGTGGCAGCCACTTAGTTCAGCCATATAGATGGGTCACCCCTGCTACTAATAACTGGTTCTGAAGTTCGTCTATATTCAGGCCTCCATCTCTTGTCTGTTCTTAGTTGTGCCATAATACATCTGGACCTTTGGGCCTTTACAAATGTTTCTAGGTCTTTGTGGGGGGGTTTTTCCAGTAAAGGCTAAATCCCTCAGATACATGTCCATTTTTGATTTCTGACAAACTCAAACTGGTCAGTTTATCCAAAACTTCTTTCAAAGTGTCTGCCACCTTGTATATCTGGTGTTGGACCTCTAGAGAAACTTGTCACTTGAGCTTAATATAACAATTTAGGGTTGGAAGTTACCACTGGGCCTGTTCTGCCTGTTTGCATTTCTCAGACAGACACTTAAAATATTTTTTTTTCTGTATGTAAAACTAGTACACCATCAACCTTGACTTGTCCACTGTGGCAGACTTTTGTCTATGGGGCTTTAAGAAGACTTAAAAGAACAATAGGAACTGGGGGGGGGGGTGTTAACCTACTTTTCTACCTGCTATCTACCTTCTACACCAGGGGTAGTCAACCTTGGCTACCCCTGTTCTACACTAATAATCCCTAGAAATCTATAATTTCCCAAAACTCAGGATGCACTTAAACATCACTAAAATAAGACTCACAGTGATACTGCTCCTTTGCTGTTCGATCACAAGTGAGGTATGAGCTGACCATGATTACAGTTTGAGAATCTTTTGTATGCACAGTGCTGCTTATTTTGAAATTACTCTTTGATGGAATTCAAGTACAGGTAATCTTCGACTTATCATTGATCATTTAACAGCTGTTTGAAATAAAAAAAATATTTTAAAAGTCTTTAAAAATCATTTAAAAACGGGAAAAGAGACTAGTGAAATTCTCTGGTTCAAACATCACTTTTATCTTACCAAATGTTGGTAAGTTGCTTTCTCTTAGCCCCGGTATGATAGTTCTCCATTACCTTGTTTTGAGGGCTGTTACTTGAATTTTCCTTTTATAAATGTAATATTTCTTATTCCATGTATTTACTAATGATTTAGATTTCAGTTGGACCTTGGTTGATTTACCGTTTTATGTTAAAGATATTGCAGGCAATGATATTTTTCACATGAGAAATTGTTCTCAGTTTCCCCATTTTCATGTCAATTATGTATGTCTTGGACTTACAAATTATGCTTCTTAAATCTACAATCCTCATATGTTGTTGTTTCCCCTCTCTGCTTCTTATTTCTTTTTAAAACATACAGGATTATTATAATATTGTAAAAGAGCCCATGGACTTGACCACAATTCAGAAACGTCTGGAACATCAATACTACACGTGTGCTGCAGAATGTATTGACAACTTCAAGAAAATGTTTGCAAACTGCTATTTATATAATAAGGTATCTACAATGGACGACCATATCTATAAATATAAATATTTTTGACAAGCTTTTGGCTGCGCTACAGTTAGTCCTTATTTAGTGCCTGCTTTGTTTAGCAACTGTTCTTAGTTGCAATGATGACGAAAAAGTAACCTTGTGGCCAATCCTCACATTTACAGCCTTTGTACATCTGTAAAGCAAAGAAAAGCTGAACCAAGATCTTAAGCCCAGTCCCAGTTTCACTTAGTGACTGCTTCGTTTAACAATTGAGTTGCTAGTCCCAACTGCGGTTGCTAAATGAAGACTATCCGTATTTCGGTTTCTTCAACACCACCCGTTGCCATAATGGATTGGTGAAAATGGAAGCTATAAACAGGCCCTTTCTTTTTTTTCCTAGTTTTCCACTTGATCATTAACTCTTTTATTTATTTTCTTTATTATTTATTTCTTGTTTTATTTTTCTATCACACCCACTCACAAAGAAAATATATGCATTTTGCCTGAAGGATGCATTTGCAGAAGCTACATGAGATTGCCTAATGATTTGTCTCAAACTGTCCCTTCTACCTCTTTCCACCCATTTCTGTCAATTATATCGGCATCTGGATGGATATGATTTCATTGCTCAGATGCAAAGTTAGCCTGGTGTCGGAGATTCTTATGTTCAAACATGTAAATAAAACCTCCATCTCAAAAATACCAATAGTCCCGAGTGACTTCTAAAAAATTCAACTTTTAGTATAAAGAACATTTTCTTACACATTCTGAGAATTGAGGGCTTCGTGATCACGTACACTGTAGTGGTATAGTGGTAAGAGAGATGAAAACCCTAAATCTATAAATTTGAGACATTACTATCTACAAGAAAAGTTGTTAAGGTTAAGGCTAGGGCAAATAGGGGAACAAAATGAATTAAACAGTTGTAAATCTCATTTTACTGTTCCTTTCCAAGCAATCTTATGTCAAAGGTGATTCTCCTGTTGATCTAGCAGCTTTGTGAGCAAATTTATCTTGGACGGTAATAGGCTCCAGCATTTATCTTGCAGCCTGGTGATGACATTGTTTTCATGGCCCAAGAGCTCGAAAAAGTATTTCTGCAGAAGGTTGCCCAGATGCCCCCAGATGAGATAATAGTGGTGATCAATAAAGGGAAAAAAGGGGAAGGAAAGACAAATGGTAAGAAATGCTTGACCTGATATCTCTAAACAGATTATATTGCTTGCTGAAATGTTTTTGTAAAGTCTTAACAGAAGCCTCTCAAAATGCAGTTGGTTGGAGGTGGGGGGAAGTATACAATGACTGTAGACAGTTTGGTATTCGGTGTTAGTAGTTTTTGCTGAATTACTGAAGGATGATGAAGATTGCACTTTTCAAGTTGAAACTCGAGAAAACCCAGGAAAGTGAGATTGGCAACCATATACCTATGGAGAAAAGGGCAGCGAAATGTATCCTACTTTTAAGCCACCTGATTATAAATAAAAATTAAACATTGAGCCTGTATATTTACTGCTAAAAATACAACGGTGTCGTTCATAAGAATGTCTCTAAATTATTTTGTTATTAAACAGGATTAAAGTAAAAGAGTGGATTGGATCTATCTGTTGAGCATAATTCTGTACAGTATTAATTGAATACACCATGCTTTTCACATACTCCATGGTTACTACCGTTACTTTCTTCTTCTCTTTCTGTCAAACTGATTTGTTCTTTCTCTCTTCTTCCTTACACACTAAGCTCTTAAAGGGAGACCAGGTTATTTTTGTCCAAAGTCTGACTTATTTATTGTTCCAAAAGTTTTTTGGGAATTAGAGCCTCAATTGCTAATTACTCATTCTGGTAATTCTTTCTCATAGGTTTCTCCCATTGCCTTATACCATGCATAGTAAAGCTGAACATCATGTCTTAGTTGCTAACATTTTCTAACATAAACTACATCTTTGGTATTTATTAGATAATCATCTTCATTCAAATTAGCCATGGTAATTATCTTCTATTAATGTGCCATTCTTTAGATACTAATAGATTGTTGGTAGAAACATCATCATTTTAGGAGCCAACCACCCAAATGGTGTTTCTTGTTTGAGTCATATAGATATTAAATATCCACAGTTATATTCCTATTGGAGTCTATAGCACTCGGGTCTTGTCTTGCTTCATGCTGAAGTAAAGCAAATTGCCATGATTATATATGAATGCTATAGTTTAAATCATAGTTATTGTATAAGATGGTATAGTCTTGTAGGCTATGACAGTGGGGAAAGAATCACAATGGAGAGTCTAGTCTCTTTATGTGTGAATGCTACCAGGAGCCCTTCACTAATACACTATCACTTTGTTTTCTTAGCTGCTGAGCAATCTGATGCAAAACAATCACAAACTCAGCAGACAAAAAAATCCAGAAAAGTCAAGCAGTTCCAAATGAAAACAGCAACCCCACAATTGCAGTCTCCGGAGCCTTCCCCTGTGCCTCCTTTTCCGAGTGTCACACCAACATCTGAAGCAGTTACCAAAGTAAGACAAAAAAAGATCTATAGTTTTTTTATGTTTCAGTAGTTAGGAGCTGTGAGGCACATCTCTTGTTTAGGAAATGGAGAGTAGAAATGACCATGGTATGGAATCACCTGATAAGAACTGGACTCAAATTGATTTAGAGCATAGTTATCCAACCTTTTGGCTTGCTTGGGCCTCATTGAGTGAAGAGGAATTATTTTGGGCTGCATATAAATATATATAATCTAGTTAATAAATATTAATAAAAAGCTTCCAGTTAATAAAAATACCGTTTTAGGTAAGCACTCACTGCTTGAAGTAGCTGGTCTTTTAGAGGTAAAAGTAGAATATGTCCAGTAAAAATGTAAAATGAAAATATTCAATAGTATACAATGAGGAAATGTTATACCCATTCATTTACTCATTTTGTCTCTTTTGTCTCTTTCTCCTTACTCTCTTCCTCTCTGAAATGATGGTTCAGTGTAATTGTTAGGCCAAAGAGTAGTTATAAATCTTAACATTTTGAAAAAGTATATTTTTATTTTTCAGATATATTTTATTTTATTTTGACAAAAAATAGGGGATTCAATTAAAATATTCATAAGTCTCTCATAGGATCTGAGGGGAAAGGAGGATTTTTTTAAAAAAGCTACCTGAGTATTACAATTAAATTTTGACTGTTTTATTCCAAGGATCTTAAACCACATTTTAAATGTACAATTCTCTCTTTAATAAGCCATGTTCCTGTACCGAAAAGGGTGTAAAAAGGAAAGCTGATACCACTACGACAACCATCACTGCAAGCAGTGAATCTTCTCCAGCTCTCCTTGAACCCAAAATAACCAAGATCTCCACTAGAGAAGAATTCCTGTCCGAAAGAGCCTTACCTGATTCATGGCAGCCAACTGAACCCACAGAAGTTACAGAGCTAATGGAACCATTGGAATACTGTAATGAAATTCTTATAGAATTGATGTCAAACCAGCATGCCGCCTATGCTTGGCCATTTTATAAGCCAATAGACACCACTGCCTTAGACCCTGAAGAATATCAGAATATTATTAAATCTCCTATGGATCTTGGAACTATTAAAGTAAGAGGGTTTGGCATCATAGATGAAGTTGATTGCTCTATATAGGTAGTCCTTGACTTGACCAGTTGCTTAGCAACCGGTCAAACATATGATAGAACCAAAAAAGGTACATACAATCAAGAAGTTCCAATGGCAGCCCCCCCGGCAGTCATGTGATCACATTTTGGTTGCTTGGCAATCAGCCTGTATTTACAGCCATTTGCCAGTGTCCTGTGGTCACATGACTGTGATTACATTTGTTGCCAGAAACCAGTGCTGGCTTCTGCTTTTCGGCAAAATGGCCGTTGTTGACAATGGGGTTCACTTAACAACCATACATTCAGTTTATGACTTCAGCGTTCACTTCACCACCACTACAAAAATGCTCATAAACTTTAATACAACCACAAGCAGCACAACTTATGATTGTAATTCAGGGCTCAGATACTATCATAAGTAAAGGACTACCTGTATATTATTTCGTTTTAAAATCTGTGTCAGGTAATATTCAGATATCCCTTTTCTGCATTCAAGTCAATCTGTCATTTCTTTTAGTATCTGGCATCCAACAAAATTCATGAGACTTGAGAGAACGTCTCAATCTGGTTTGAATTAAAGTATTGTCATATAAGAGGTGATGCCGTTGTAATGATTAATTGCATTGTCTTTGTATAAACTAAAATAAAACATCCAGTGATACAGTACTGGCTCAGAAACAAAAGGCTTTGGTACAGATCCTGTGAAAGTGAAGGTCTGATAAAAGATGAATTTGAAAAAGAATGATAGGAGAAAAGCATGATGTAAGAAGATATACTGTATAATAGGTAATCCAAAGGTGTTTCCAGCTATTGCTGCAATAGTGGTGTGGAACTGGGTTAGGATTAGGGTTAGGGTTATTATTATTATTATTATTATTAGTAGTAGTAGTAGTAGTAGTAGTAGTAGTATTCCATATTTGGGAACATAAGATGTAAGTGTGAGGATACAGAACCATATACCTTAACACTGATGACCGTAAAACTTGACACTTTGTGTGATTTTGCTTACTTGGTATTCTCATTCAGAGCACTGAGATCTCTATATTGCTATAAGATACCAGGCTGAAGGAATTCTTCTATTTTTCACAGAAGAAACTGGACAATTGTGAATATAAAGACACACAAGAATTTGCTGCTGATATTAGGCTAATGTTTATGAATTACTACAGATACCATTCTCCAGATCATGAAATAGTGTCGATGGCAAGAAAACTTCAGGTGAGTTTTAACAATGGGAAACAAAATACATTTCTGAGATCCCAGTGAAATTACAGTAAGTGTTGATGTGCAACATAGTACATAGCTGACGAAGTGTTGCTGGCTGAAATAAAGAATAAGTTACCCTTTGAGTTCCCTTTAAATGAACCTGCCCAAACTGGCAATTAAATTGAATATCTATACTGGTGATGATGCAAAATTGTCCATTGCAGCCAAGAATGGGCAGGTCAACTTGTAGATGAAGGGCAAGCTACTCAGTACACATACATATCTCTTCTCTAGCTGCTTGTAGTACATCTATGTCCTCCATTTTTTATTGTATGTCAGAGGCTGCCCCTGAATTTTGCTTATTTTTTTGTTGCTAGTGCAATATAGCACTTTGGATTAAAAGTCCTAGATTGCAGAAGCCTTTTGGCTCTGGAGAAGGTTTTTAAAGCTAGCTATCTTTCTTCTGTGAAGGATGTCTTTGAGATGCTGTTTGCGAGAATTCCCGATGAACCACTTACTGGTAGGCCTCTGCTGCATTCCACCACAAGGAGCCCCACTTCTGTATCTAGTGATAGCAGCCCTAACATCTCATCTGATGAAGAGACTGAAAAAGAACAAGCGAAACGCCTTGAAGAGCTCCAAGAACAAGTAAGTGGCTCTGTACATGGTTCTGTCAGAAGAAGAATGTGTGGGGTTGTGCACGAATATATAAAAATGAAATCCAGACAGCTGCGAGAAAATGAGAATTATTTATTCCCCAAAGCACAGCGATTTGCCTATGGAGGCAGCTACAGAGAATATGGGGTACAGAGAGATTGTTTTATAGAGGGACTGGTCCTTGGTGTTGGGGGTAAGGGGCATGCTGGTTCTAGTGTGTGACACTTGAGGGGGGGGTAGATATGTGTCTACATGTTGACCCTGGAGAAGAGGTTGATTAAATCAGGTGATGTGGATTGAGTCTCTTTGTTTGAACTGTTATTGTTATTATTACGTTTATACAGTATTGTGTTAATTAATTTTTGTGTGTTTGTGTGTGTTTACAATTTGAAATAAGTATTTAATAAGTCTCTTTTTTTTGGAGACCTGGATTAGTTAATATATGATTCCCTATCCAATATTTCTAACACAGTTATATACATTTATACATTCTTTCCACTGTTCTACATGGCTATATTTTGCTGTCATTTGTGGTTAATGCAAAGGATGGGATCATTTGTGGTGTAAGAGGAGGCAAAATGTGTAAGAAGGGAGAAAGAACAGTATTGAAATCAATTCCTTATTGGACACAGCTAGTAGGAAATAAGAAATTAACCAGAGTTTTGGTTATATTAATAGTTGTTTTATTATAGAAAACAAGGCATTTCTAAATGATGATGATGAAGAAGAAGAAGAAGAAGAAGATGATGATGTTGGAAGAGACCTTGGAGGTCATCTACTCCAACTCCCTGCTCAGGCAGGAAACCCTATACTATTTCAGACAAATGGCTGTCCAGTCTCTTCTTAAAAACTTCCAGTGTTGGAAATTTACAACTTCTGGAGGCAGGTTGTTCCACTGATTAATTGTTCTCACTGTCAAGAAATTTCTCCTTAGTTCTAGGTTGCTTCTCTCTTTAATTAGTTTCCATCTGTTGCTTCTTGTCCTGCCTTCAGGTGCTTTGGAAAATAGCTTGACTCCCTCTTCTTTGTGGCAGCCCCTGAGATATTGGAACACTGCTATCATGTCCCCCCTCGTCCTTCTCTTCATTAAACTAGACATACCCAATTCCAGCAACCGTTCCTTATATGTTTTAGCCTCCAGTCCCCTAATCATCTTTGTTGCTCTTCACTGTACTCTTTCTAGAGTCTCAACGTCTTTTTTACATCGTGGTGACCAAAACTGGATGCAGTATTTGCATTTCCACTTTGTGAGGGGAAAAAATTGTACATTTCTTATGTAATTTCACAATACAATCTAGTCACTAGTCTATTGCGTAATCATGTATAGCATGAGTTTCAAAAAAAAAAAAGTCAGCAAGATGTAACTAGTGCTGGTTCACTCATTATACTACAGCTTTGCTTACTTGATCCTCATGAATGGTAAGTGCCTGTCCGCCTAACCAGGTATATAAGAGCGGAAGATCGACCCTAAAGGAAGACTTAAATCTACTTTTACTCAGAATAGCTATAGTAAGTTGGAAGTCCCTTCTTGTACTCCTGTGAATTAGGAAGGTGACCATTGTGGACTTAAGGTTTGTTTCACACCTCCATCAAGGTCATTTTCCTTGCTATTTTCAGAACCTTACTTGTACACCAACACATAGGAGGAAGACAAAAGAAATGTTTTTTAAAATGATTTACTTGGGCTCATTCCAGCTGAAATATTTATTAGTAAACAATTATGTTCCGTGCTAACCTTTCATGCTGGCAAGGAGACATAATTAGGAGGAGGGTGCCAAGATAGAAAATTCTGTAGATATTGAAACAAACCTCTGTCTGCTTTGATACCTGCTCTTCTCCTTGGCAGCACTTTGGGTATTTTTCTCGAGCAAGATGTCACATTTTT